>NC_048598.1:62368546-62478546 GCF_003668045.3 Cricetulus griseus
TCTTAGTCTTCCAAATTCTATAAAAAGGGCAACCATACATGATCCTTATATACAGTCAATTAGCATGTAAAAGATGTTGTTTGTGTGTGAATACTGATAAAGGGTAAGATTTTTATTATGTAAAAACATACAACACCGATTTACCATTTTAACCATTTTTGCAGAGAATTAGCTTTAGTACATTTTCCTTCCACAAATACACTTTCCCTTGCTTTCTAAAGCTTCCAGAATGTCATATTCCAAGAAGACAGAATGAAGATTTTATTCTGATTTGATCTGATGTCAGTAAAAGTAAATGACTGGTAGAATTCAAAGGGAACAAAGATAGGACTTAGCCAAAAGGCCAGCTCCAAAGTCAACAAGAGGGACTATTGTCAGCACTACTGTGCATTAGGTAATGATATAAAAACACAAAGTTTATTTGCACGGGAGAGGTGATCCTAATCTCAGACAAGTGTTGATCGAGCTCTAGATTTATGAAGAAAATAATAGAAAAGTAATCTCAAATGCAGTGGATGTAGTGGGTGCTGTGGATTTCAGCATTGGAGAGGAGGAAGTGATATAGAAGGGTATGTCTGAAGGCTGAGCCTGGAAACAGCCCTTGGGGATGTCTTAGGAGCAGTATATAAGTGAATGAGTGTGTGTCTGGATGTTACATCTACCTGTGCATGTGTGTGCAGAGGCCAGAAGAGGATGTCTTATGTCCTGCTCTGTTACTCTCTGCCTTATTCCCTTGAGGCAGAGTCGCTCACTGACCTGTAGCTAGACTGCTCCACCGCAGTGACCTTCCTGTCTCTCCTCCCAGTGCTGGGTAACTGGCGCATGTGGACACACATGACATTTTATGTGGGTGTGTGCTGGAAGAGTCAGAGTCAAGCTTGATCAGGAAATTTTCTGACTCACTGAGCCATGTCCCCAGTGCTCAGGGACCTTTTAAGCAGAGGGAGCACATGGCCAAGGCCCCGCGGCTGGGAGATGTGTAAGTATTTTCAGAGTATGACTGTATACTTGTAGAATATATTCTGATTCTTTCTTGAGATCTCCATAAATTCAAGGTGGAGGTCTGGAGAGATGGATCAGTGGTTAAGAGCACTTGCTGTTCTTGCAGACGACCAGGTTTGTTTCATAGCACCAACGGGGTATCTTATAGCCATCCATAATTCCTGTTCCAGAGGATATGATGCCTTCTTCTGAGCTTCACAGGCACCAGGTATTCATTTGGCACATGAACATACATGCAGGCAAAACATTTACACATGTAAAAATGAGTAGACTGTTAAAATCAGGCTGGAGAAAATGAATGTTTGCTCTTTCTATTCTTGCAAAGGCTCTTTTGCAAAGATATTCATGAGAGCCACAGCATTTGATTTATGTCCACATGGAGCCCCTTGATTCTCTTCTTCCTCACACAGGAATGGAAGACACTTGTGATGAACCATCACATACCTGACACTTACAATAGAATTGTTTAATCTGTACTCGGAGTGTTCCATTTAGCAGCAATGACCACAGCGGTGCTACAGTTGAAAAACAATAACAAGAAGAAAACACAAAGGGACTGGAGATGGCATTGCTGTGGCTGAGTCTGTATTATCAGTAGCATCTGAGCTAAGTTCAGGACCAGGCTCTTCTGGGCCTGTCACTTATTCATTTCCTTTTGTGAGATCAGCTAGTTTGGCAGGATTAAGAAAGCAGTGAGTGTTTTGGCCTGTTTTTAACCTTTGAAAACCTGATTGGACAAAATTAAAGCAAATTCGTGAGAATTTTTCTCTTTAACTCTATATTCTAACTCAGGGCTACTTAATTTTTTTTTGTCAGGACCACTTTTTGATTGAGACACTTTTATGTAGCCACAGGTATACTGGTGTATAAAATAAAACATGCTGACTATAAATCATAGTGATTTGTTTAAAATCCATTCTTCTGTGTATATGTAATTTCACTATCTACTAAAAATGAAAGCAAATTCTCATACTAATGAAATGGACTTCCTTGTTTATTTTGATGTAAATAATTAAAACTCTTGGCTAAGTATTTAATACCATAGTACACAGAATGTCTTGAATATCTTCAGACTTGATGGATATTTTGATTTTGTATTCATCAATACTGAATTCAGTGCTTCACATTAATATATAGTATAAAATGACAAAAGTGTGTCTGCACTCATATTTCATAAATTGCTAGAAATCCTGTCCTAATCCCAAGCTAGAATCTATTAAATTCCTTCTTGTAGGATACTCAAGTAGACAACTATACAGCAAGCATTAAACAAGCATCCAGACATAGTCCAGGGCAGTGATGCACTAATCAGTTCCACACATGCTGAGAAATGATGGCAGAACACACCCCTGTCCTCTGTAACTAAAGCATTATGCTTCTGAAAGGTCAACAGACTATGCATGTACAAAGAAATACTGCCATTTGCAAATAAGGGAGCATTAAATCCAAGCCAAGGTGTTCAGGCAATGTCCCTTGGTGCTGCATGTCAGGACAGTTTGTGCAGTGCAGGGTGTACACACCGTGGCTTCAGAACAGAGGCTGCAAGGAAACAGCACAATCAAAATGGATACGAGCTGTCACAAACCCTTCAGTTTCTTTGTTTCATTTTAAGTTAATTTTGTCTGTTGAATGTTCATAAATGTTCACTGTTTTCAAAACTTTCATGACTCCCATGATCAGTCTGTGACTGGATGTGGGGTTCTGACCCACAGTTTCAGAAGCTAATTAACTTGAGATGCTTGTCCCTTCTATGCAAACAGTGACACTTCCTTTAAATGATATGCCAGAGATTGAAGAGATGAAGTCATTCTGAACAGACAGTGACGCTTTA
Organism: Cricetulus griseus; assembly: GCF_003668045.3. Taxonomy (NCBI): domain Eukaryota; kingdom Metazoa; phylum Chordata; class Mammalia; order Rodentia; family Cricetidae; genus Cricetulus; species Cricetulus griseus. The sequence goes on from NC_048598.1 coordinate 62,371,380, forward strand.
TATCTGAATGACTGTGACTTTGATGGAGGTGCGGTGGTCACAGTTCCTTACAAAGACAACTTGGTTTAATGGAAATAAGTTCACTAATGAAGCCATCCAGGCTCACATCCTTTCACCATCTGCTTTCTGTGACCCTGTCCTCACCTGTCGGGACCCATATGATGTCAGAGGATGTCATTAAAATATGTTCCCTTCACTTTATTTTTTGATCCAGGGTCTCTCACTGAACACAGCTAGAATGCCCGGTCAGCAAGCTCCCTGGGTCCACCCATCTCTGCTCCCCAGCACTGGTAATATGAGTGCTTGTGGCTATGACAGCTTCTATGTTGGTGCTGGGGATCTGAACTTTGGTCCTCTGCATACTTGCAAGGCAAACATTTTATCTACCAAGGCATTTCTCTAGACCAGATTTTCTATGATCTTGAATACATGTGTAGGTCTTTGATCCTTGATTTCCTGGTGTATAACAAGAGGTTAATGACAGAATTTGCTTCACAAAACTGTTATCATCATTGTGTGTGTGTGTGTGTGTGTGTGTGTGTGTGTGTGTGTGTGTGTGTGTGTGTGTTTCTCTGTGTATGCACATTTTACGTAGCTACACAAGTAGCCGTGAATATGAAGCTCAGGTTAGCACTTAAGAAACAGAAGCTCTCCTTATGTCTTGTTTTTGCATGGACACCTTCTGAAGCCCTTGCCCTTGTGTGTTTTGTAGCATGAGAAGCTGATACATGAGTTGGAAGAGGAGCGACACTTACGGCTACAGAGTGAGGAGCGGTTACGGGAGGTGACCCTGGAGTCAGAACGTAACAGGATCCAGATGCGTGGCCTGCAACAGCAGTTTTCCAGGTACTGTTGTCAGTGAGCACACTGCTCCTGAGGTCTGTCCCCCTCTCCACCAATCAAACCTCAGACTGACCTTCTGAGTGGCAAGCTTTTGTTGCCCTCAGAGACCACTCCAACAATTTGAACCTATTCGGGCCAAACCATCATTTTCACAGATTGGTTAATCCTCTGGAAGTTATTTTGACCTGACAGTTGACTTTTGTTAAAATTGCTTGTCTTAGCCGGGTGTTGGTGGTGCACGCCTTTAATTCCAGCACTTGGGAGGCAGAGGCAGGCGGATCTCTGTGAGTTCCAGGCCAGCCTGGTCTCCAGAGCGAGTGCTAGGATAGGCTCCAAAGCTACACAGAGAAACCCTGTCTTGAGAAACCAAAAAAAAAAAAAAAAAGAAAATTGCTTGTCTTTTCTTTCCTAATGCCTTCCCAAATTGTTGCCCAGTGGGTTTTCCATGGATTGAAGGTCTGTGGGTACCACCAGCTAAGACAATAGGATTTTGATGGTCATTCCAGTACTGTTTTATTGTGTGAATCTACTTATTTGTTAAATTCTTACTTTTTTTCCCAAGTAGCAAAAAATCAAGAATACTAGGTGTATAGACTACTTGGGACAGGTACTAAAAATGTATACCATTCTTTTAGAGGACTGGAGTTCAGTTTCCAGCACTCACATTAAGCAGCTAACAACTGCCTGTAACTCCAAGCTTGAGGGGACCTAGTGCCCTCCTTTGGCTTCCTTGGTCACCTGTACTCATATGTACCCCTTCCACATACAAATACACACTCTACATAATTCAAAAATCAAAATTTTTAAAACAAATATGACTACAATTTGGAAGGAGGGTTTTGAAAAAGAAGCACTTCTTAGACTTCATTTTATCTCAGTCAGAAAGCTTTGGATTCCAGTCAGTTAATATAGGGCCCCGTGATGGCACAATTTCCTGTGTTAAAATCTGTTCAGTGCTAAAGGAGTAAACACATTGTGCATTAAAGTCCTGGGTCCAGGTTCAGTTATTCCTTGAGGGATAGTCCACCTTCCTCAATAAACCTGGAAAGCTATTTTATTCCACATTACTAGACTGAGGTCATCCTAGGCTGTGACATGCTTGAGATGTTGTCCTAAAATGTTAATGTTCATGAGCACAGTGTGGGAACCTGTATTTCCATTATGAAATGGAACAGTCGACTATCTCCCTCTGTCCCTCCCTCCTCCCCTCCTTCCCTCTGTGGTGGTGGGGTCACACACATGCCTTGGCACACATATGAGTCAGAGGACACTCTTGAGTGTTAGTCCTTGTATCCCACCTTCTCTGAGACAGTCTCTTCTTGATTTCCCCCTCCTGTGTGCACCAGGTTATCTGGCCCATAGTATTCCTGGAATTCTCTTATGTCTGCCTCCTGTTTTCCCATGGGTGTGCTAGGAGGTGTACGGGCACATGGTCTCTCTTGTCTGCCTTTATGTCTGTTCTGGGGATTTGAACTCAGGTTCTTACACTTGTCCAGCAATTGGTTTACCTGCTGAGCAGTCTCCCCAGCCTCTGCCTTAAGTTTTTATATGTGTTGCAGAGAGAGAGAGAGAGAGAGAGAGAGAGAGAGAGAGAGAGAGAGAGAGAGAGAGAGAAGAGAGCCCTCAGTTGAGATCATTTCCCTCACTGTGGTGGCTAACACACACTGTGGCTGCTCACGTCCTTGGTTTGAGGGCTTCAAAGAACATGGCAGGAAGGATGGATGACTCATCTGGATTCATTACTGTAATTTAATACTCTGTCAAACACATGAAATTACTCAGGTGGTATAGAGAAGCACCTATAAATACCTTAACATTTCCATGGCCCTCCCCTCTCATGCCATAACTTATACCCCCTTACCCTCAATTCTTCTCTCCTTCGTGTGAACTCTCACTTGATGTGTAGCAGCCAGTAATAACGGAGGCTCTCCAGTTCGCTGCTGTGGAATATTTACCATTTTAATGATACAGGAAGGAAAGGGGGCAGGGCTCACTCCTTGCACTATCTAATTGAGACATCTCTATATTCAAGGTATTGATTTCCAGGATGGGCCACAGAAGACGCACTGAATTATTTTCATATGATGCTAGGTGATGCTAGGTCACCAGTTGTAAATCAAATGACAATCCCACACAGATTTGAGTTACACAAGAGTCCGAACTCCATCCTGGGCTGAAAGAGAAGATAATTATATGTACAATAAATAGCAGTTGGTTTCCCATCCTGCTTTTGTGAGGATATTTCCTACTGTAATCAGGTTTCTTATGTAGAGCTTAAACGGCCTTTCAAAGGTCAGCTGCAATTACAGCCAGAGAACTAATAAATATCAGCTAGGGAGGGGACATATGACAGATAATTACATGATAATTTGGGATCATTGAACTATTTTTGATGGCCTTTCCCACATCAAGATTTAGTATTGAAGGCATTGCTAGGAGTGGTTGTTTATACGGCTCCATTCAAGTTTCTGTAAACTCCTTGATATTAGCATGGAAGAATATACCTTTGGACACGTTTGGCAGTGGAATGGTCATATAATGATTTACATAGTAATCCAAACTATTATGTTGAACTTTAAAACTTAAAAAAGATTTATTTTAATTATGTGTATGTGTCTGTGTGTGAGTATGTGCATATGAGTGCAATGCCTGTGGGGGCCAGAAAAGGGCATTGGGACTCTCGGAGCTGGAGTTGCAGACAGTTGCAAGGCATCTGTGGTAGAGGCTGGGAGTTGATTTCAGGATCTCTGCAAGGACACTCCTTGCTCTTCACAGCAGAGCTCTCTCTCCAGCCCTCGAATTTAAACTTTTATATTCACAATGTTATCTTTTTCTACCCTGGGCTGACGGTTCCTTTATATGTGTTAATAACCAGAGGTATAGAAATTTTTTTCATGGGCAGATGTTAATTTTTAAATTGTTACTGTGCTACTTTCTCAGAGATTTCTATGGCTTACAATGGAAGGTTGATTTACAAGAAGGAAAAAACTGACTCCTTTATAGAAGCCATACATTAGATTCTTAATGAAAGAAGGTAGAAGGCATAACTAAGGTGCTCAAACAATTCCATTACTTAATAAAGTCAAAGAAGGAAAATAAAGAAGTGCTTCTGAGATCAGATTTTTCACATAGGTGAGGAAGCCCTTCCAAAGGTGAGTTCTTAGAGGCAGGGGTGATGTTACAGTGGCTTCTGTGTGTGTCATTGCACAATCAAATTTTCCAGATGTGATGGCATTTAACTCTTTTCCTGGTGGTAAACATGGCTGAACATGTTTTATGACTGGTTCATGCTGTATCCATGTAAAATTCTGTAATTGTTTTCACCTCCTCATTTCTTTAGTGTATTCAATGTGTGCTCCTCTAATTAGCCAAGCTTAGCACAGCTTTTCCTCCTAGGTAAAGATGGTGATGGGCAAAGGCCCAGCCTCTTTATCTCACCTCAAATAAATGAAGCCTTTGTGCCTTGCTAGACTCACATGGAGGCACAATCACAGGTCCATTATCTCCAAAGGGCAGATATACATCCTTTGAATAAGGGGCCTTGAGGGATCAATTCATGAAGAAAGCAGCAACTCCCCCAGAGTACTGATGTCATACAAAGTCTTCCATGTTTTGTATGTGTATCAGACTTGGGTCCTGGGTAAACAAACTAGTGAATTCATGAATTGTTTCTGAAAGCTGCTGTCCTTTGTTCCTTTTTTAAAATCAGTGTGTACATGTGTGTGGGCATATGAATGTGTCTGTCTCTGTCTGTCTGTCTGTCTGTCTGTCTGTCTGTCTGTCTGTCTGTCTGTCTGCCTGTCTGTGTGGGAGACATGTATGCCACTTTATGTGTGTGATGATCAGAGGACAGCTTTGGATGCTAGTAATCCCCTTCTACCATGTTTGAGTCAGGATCTCTTATTCACCCCATGCTAGCTCACCAATGAGCATCTGGAACTTCTCCAGTTGCCATCTCCCACCTCACAGTGGGAACACTTGGATGGCAGAGAGGTGCTGTTGCATTCACCTTAGGTGGCTTCTGGAGTTCCCATCTAGAGCCCTCACTCATGTGGAGCATTCCCAGTAAGAGCTTGGCCCACTGAGCGGTCTCCACAGCCCGAAAGCTACTTGTCTACCACAAATGACCACTTATGTTATGTACACAACAGGAACAAAGAAAAATGCAAATGCAGATAAAGAGATCTTACTTGCTGTGGTAGAGCTGTAGCTGAAAGAAGACCTTTGTCCTGACTCGGGGCATGCAGGCTTGGTATCTGTTAATGGGTTAGCATGCTGAGCCATGCATCATCAGATGACATTAATGATTGCATAGAGCTAATAGTAATGTCTAGTTTTGTTGCATAGCATCTCTGTGCTTTGCTGTCTGTCACTTTCAATTAAAACTGGCTTAGTAGATTCAGCATCTGGCAGGCATATTTTATAAACCATTTCCTGTCAGTAAGTGATATCACGCCTGAAGTATCGGAGTGTTTCCTAGGAAGCCTTAAACTGTTCGCGTTGATCTAAGCAAGGGGTGCCGCTATCCTTTGCCACTCTCCAGCAGTAAGGCTTAGTGAGAATCACCCATGCAGTCTTCAAACTCTCACTCCCTACATCCCATGTTTCTTTGCAATTATTCTGACCTTTCCCCCGGATCCCTTTTCTTCTGCCTTGAAGCTGTTTCATTCCTTACTGTTTTAGAGGTTCTCCTGTCACAGTTGACTGCCACGGCTTAAGTGCAGTTGGCTACATGTTGAAATTCAAGAGGCCACATGGAGTTGTTTTACCATTTATCTCATTCAAGGGTTACTGTTCCCATTATCAGCTCTCAAGAATTTATATGGTCCTCAGGTTCTTTTATCTGTCCATCAGGATGCATTAGGGACCTGGCATAGAAGTGTGTGCAAAGGAAAATAAATACAATATCCCCTTAATTATTCTTTCTTTATATGGGTCACACATGTATTAAAAGAACATCTTGGGGCAAGAGAGAGTTCAGTTCTTGCTACTCTTGCAGAGGATCCAAGTTCAGTTCCTAGGAACTATGCTGGGAGACTCACAATTATCTATGAGGACAGTTCGAGGGGATCAGAAGCTCTCTTCTGTATGGAGTACCCCATGCACACTTATAAATAATATAAGTAAATCTTAAAAAGAAAAAACCTTGAAAACAATCTTCCCTGGATCCAATGCATTGAAACATGAGAGTTTTCATGAAAATGAGGCCCTCTTATTTGCCACTCTGTATAAATATACCAGAAGTCTTTAGTGGCTAAGAAACATTGGTTGGAGGGTGCATTTCCTTCAGATTGCAAGAGATGGAGGAAAATATTTTAAATAATATTTTTAAACATTCCTGGTGAACATAACACAGGACATTTTTTCCTCTATGAAGTTTGCATTTTAGTGATCTTACTCAAGCAAAGCAGAGGCAGCAAAGACAACTATATAGAGAACTGGAAAGAAAAGCCATTTCAGCCTGAGTGTCCACTAATTTGACAAGTCTGGAGCATTCTGTTCTTCCATTATATTTTTGTCTCTACCTAAGAAAAGTGACACTGTAATGCATTATTTCTTGAAGTTCTAAAAAATGAAACTATTCAACGTTGAGCTGAGGAGATGGCTCAGTAAGTCACGGTTTACAGAACAAGCCTAAAGACCTGAGTCCACTTCCAGAACTCATGTAAAAAGCCAGGTGTGATGGTATGTTCTTGTAATCTCAATGCTAGAGAGACAGAGACAGGTAGGTCACTATTGGCTTGCTATCCAGCCAGCCTAGTTCTTGATGGATAGTAGGCCTGAGAGACCCTGTCTCAAAAAAATTGAGGTGTATGGCACTTGAGGAACAACATCCAAGATTGATATCTAACCTTTTATCTTTCTGTCGCTGCCTCTCTGTCTCTGTGTCTTTCTCTGCCCCACCCTCTCTCTCTCACACACACTAACAAACATATCTACACATACATACAAAAGAGCATCTGTTATTTCCTGCTGGGCCTTCCTGTGCTGTTCACAATATCCATTCATAATGTGGTCTCATTGCAGGCAGCATTGTCCTGTCTGGTGGCTTGTTCTGAGACCCACTGCCCCACCTTAAGTTGCTCAATAACTCTGTTCAAGTCATTGGATCCTCCAGATCTCCATCTCTTTCCATATAAATGAGGAAAGTGGATTGCTTTATGGTCTTATAATGCTTTTCATGCTCTTTAGAAGACAGTGGGTTAGGAATGAAATGCAGTTATTTATCGTGTGTGAAATAAATATCACACAGTTGTTACCAGGCCTTTGAAGTTTCTAGCCTTGAATTCTTATGCCGAGGTCTGAGGGTAGACTGTCTCTCTTAGGTCCCAGGCTTCCCAGGCTGTCCTCACAGTGATCTCTGTGGTGGTGATGTGGGACCATATCTATTTTGGAATTTGACTGGAGAACTCTAAATTAGGAAACTACCTTGCCAAATTAAAAAAAAATTGGGGGCCAATTGAAATTAAATACCGAGGAAGCTGACTTGACCAAAGGACAATAGGATGATTCATGGTGAGCAGCTGTTACTGTTCTTCATTCAGGTGATGTCTACTTCAGGAATTATTGAACCTGTTTAGGAAAAACCATAGGAACAGGAACTTTATAGTGACATTACTTTGTTTTCACATACAAACAATTTCTCTGACCAGATAGGCATCAATAAAAATGTCAGTGATGGTGCTGGGGAGGTGGCTCAGTTGGTAAAGGGTTTGACTTGCAGACATGATCAAGTCCCAGAACCCACATGAAACAAAGAAGACATGCTGTTGGGATATCTTTGTAAACCCAGTGACAGGGAGACAGAAACAAGAGGCTCCCTGAGGTTCACTGCCCACTGGCTTCAACATTTCAACTACTAAGAGATTCTGTCTAAGAAAATCCAAGATGGACAGTGTCATGAGGAACAACATATAAGGTTGAGCTCTGGATCTACATGAACGCACACACATGTGTACATGCACCAGTAATACAGGGACAATTGTCAGTAAAGAGCCTCTAGGTTACTCTCAACCTCTTTCTTTTTCCTTCCCATTTGTCTGTTTTTTTAAGGATGTATTTTATTTTTAATTATGTGTTTGTATATGTGGGCATGGATAGGTACATGCATATGAATACAGATGTCTCTGTAGGCCAGAAGAGGGCATCTGACTGTACCTTTGTCATGATAGACATGGCTATTTGTTGATTAGGAAATAAATGGATGAGTATGGAAATGAATGGATATCTTCTCTGCAGTAGAAGATGCCTCAGGATTGTACTTTGACAGGCTTAAGCATATGGAAGAATTTTATGAATAGTGTGTTTATGACAGAAATTTGCTTCCAAGGGAGGTTATAGAAAAGCAGTTTCTGGGGAATCTTTAAAACTTTGATAATAGCCATCACTCTTGGAGTTATAAACCGTGATGGCCTGGGAGGATGCAGTCCTGGCTCTCCATTCCAGGGCTTTGATGATGGAGTGCTCACCTATAAAAGATGAGCTGCGTATTGCAGAATCCTCTTTGCAGGAATCCTTTCTGCAGGGCACTAAATGGAATTTGGTGCATTGAAAGTTTACTTCCCAAAGGGTAACGTTTACTTTCTGAGTGTGTTTTATGACACTTGGATGACATTTCTGCCAGCCTCTCTCTGCTTGCACACAGGGCCTATGGGAAGGCTGCAGTCCTGAGAGTGTTGACTGAAGTTCTGATCAACTCCTTGGTACATAGTCATTGCATTTAGGAATGGCATTCACATAGAGTACATCTCTTAGTGTTTATGGTAAACACTCAGAACTGTTTTCTGAGGCCTCTTTGCTTAGTTTGTGAAAAACAATTGAATGAATATAGTCCTTGTTTATAAATATCTACTGCTAACAAACAGGAGTAGGCTGTTAGGGTTGTTTGTGTAGAGTAAAGCAGGAGGTTATCTGTGATGGAGCTGCAGGGTGGTAGGGGGGACAGGTATGCTGTAGTTGTCATTGAATTGTGTTTCAGAAATGTTTTCATCATTTCCTGGGCTGTCACTTACAGTGGTAGCAAGTGACAGGATGTACTTTCTCAAGATGGAAATGCGAATCTCTCTTCTGATATTTAATTGCTATAACCAGTTAAAGTTGTATTGTTTTGTCATGAGGACTCTGTTAATAAAGACAACAACATGCCCATAAAATAATGGCTTTCTCCTTCCTTTCCCTGTTCCCTTTCTTTTTTTCCCTCTATATCATCCTTCCTCATCCTCCCCCACTTTTCTGGATGTAGCCAAGTTTGCCTTTGAATTCAAGGTGCTCCTGCTGGTACAGTGACTCAATGTCCCCAAACATCTCCTCCACTATCAGTATATAATGTCACTGATTCTAGGACTATGTGGCCATTGAAATGAATTAAAATTTCCTGTGTCTCTTCTCCATTCAGTATGGCAGGATCTATTTATTCAACAAATAAACCACAAGCACTACTGATTTGCCCTTTTCCTCTGATATGCCTCTCATAGCACTGTATTTTCCTCACTCTATTTCTATGAATCTTTGGGCTCATAGGACCTTTCCCTCGCTCATATTCTGGTCTCAAGTATGAGTTATCTCTTCCTTGTGTAAAAAATAAGTTGCTTATGTTTTTGGTCTGATACACAGCAGATAGTTTACAGAGTAAAAGGATGAGGTACTATTTCAGATAGACCACACTGCTGTTTGAATTTAGTGTTGAACTATCTCTTATCTTGGATGTCATTATCAGACTTATAATTCTAGTTTTATTTGATTTAAAATATATTTTTCATTCAAATGCCACTAATGAATTAATACATGTTTATGTCTGTACCATTAAAACCCAATATGACCATAAAGAAAAGACAAAATTGATTTGGTTTTATGTTCAGTAAGGTGAGAGACAAAACAATAAATAAGCCATCTCCCTCTAACTAATGATCTTATTTTTAATAAAATATCATATATAGGGCTGAGAAAATTGCTCATATGGTAAAATGTTTACTGCTTAACCATGAGGACCAGATACTGATCTCTAGAACCCATATAGAAAACCAGGTATGGTAGTTGATTCCTGTAATCCAGAGCTGAAGAGGCAGACAGCAGAGTCTTTTGGGCTCACTGGCAATCAAGCCTACCAAAATTGGTTAGTTCAAGTCCCAGTGAGAGAGAGTGTCCTAAAATGGGATGCAGAGCTCTTGAACAATGACACCTGACTTTGATCTCTGGCCTTTATTTGCATGTGCCCACATATGCACACACATTTGCACACATTAAAATGTACACAGACACCCAAACACAGACATACAAAGTACACATGGGACAGACCTTCATAAAATTAGAGCCAACTATTTGCTATAATGCAAGTAGGAAAAGTGATTGAAGGACTGAGACAAGGAGACATCTAATCCCAGTATGCCTCCTTCCCTTCCATCTCAGGCAGTGAAAAAAAACATAGAGACCACTCCCCAGCCTCTGCAATGTTGGTCTTATGAATATCTCAATCACAGAAAGTCAATCTTACTTTGTACTATTTTCTGAAGCTCAGCGGTCACCTTTGATGTCAGAAACATTTTAAGAATTGATTTCAATTCTCTCAGACATTCACATTATTGTCAAGAGTGTCCCCAGTGAAGTAGTAATATATTTAGTATCTTCCCATATGCAACACACAAACAAGAGTTTGCAAATCTATTGTGTTTTCAGAGGCAATCACCAGAGCCCCTGACAAGTTATCAAGAAATATTCTGTAGGTCTTTGTCATAGATTAGAAAAGCTTCCAGATTCAGCAGGCTGGGACTTTCACAGCAGAATGTCCCAGATAAATAATTGAGTAGCAGACTTGTAGGTCACAAGTCACTTCCTCTGTGCCCCTGAAGTCCCATTCAGTAGAGGTGAGGCACTTGAGGTGAAACTGATGCTGAAAATGTCCACTGTTTGATGAAGTGACCTGTGAGATCTAAATGAATGGAGAAGGACCTTTTACCTGTGCAAAGCTGCAACTTCAAACTTCTACATTGACCTCTATGTATGGACAAATATATCTAATTTCTATGTGTTTGTGTGTGTGTGTGTGTGTGTGTGTGTGTGTGTGTGTGTGTGTGTGTGTGTGTGCAAGAATGTGGAGGCCAGAGAACAATCTGAAGAGTCATTCTGTAGGTGCCGTCCACCTTGTGTTAGAGACGGAATCTCTTAGTAGCCTGGAACTTGCATTGAGTTAGGCTGACTGGTCGGTGAGGAACCCAAGGGATTTGCCTGTCTCAGCCTTCCCAATGTTGGGGATTACACTGCTATGCTCAGAAATTTTTTAAGTGGCTTCTGGGGATTAACTCAGGTCTCCGTATTTTCAAGGAAGGTACTTTACTGGACTGCACCATCCCCTCAGCCCACCATCTCCCATGATGTTCTTTAAACACAAAGGCAAGAGATTCAGATAGTTACTCTGGTTTATTTTTATGATCATTTAAGGAGAATTGATCCTGTGTGGATGCTATAGTAGGTAATGGGGATATAGGAATAAGACAAAACAGAGGATTTCCTCTTCCTAGTGCTAAACAGAACTATAATTACACATAATTAAAAAAAAATTGAAGCAGAGTCTCATGTAGCCCTGTCTGGCTTTTAACTCACTAAGTAGCTGAGGATGGCTTTGAGCTTCAGCTACTCCTGTCTCTACCTCCTAAATGCTGGCTTTACAGGCATGCATCACCATGGCCAGTTAAAGGGGTGCTGGGGTTAAACCCAGGCCTTTGTGCATAGGAGGGGAACACTTTACCAATTGTGTTACCTCCCCAGACCCCTGTAATTGAATTGATAACATCCTTCCATGGAAGAATTTTTAGAGCCTTTCTTATACAGATAAGGAAGGTGAGGTTCACAAGGGTTAAAATAAAATAACTTGTAATAACTGTACAGCTGGCGTGTTCTATAGCTAAGGTTGCTCTCAAGCAGCCCAAGTCTTAACCATCACTTTCTGTTGTTTTCTAGTTTTGCTAGCTGTGCAAGAACTGTGGTGTATTGACCTTGGGTCTGGTGCTTTCTGTGTTCCAAAGCATGCCATGTCCTTGCTTATAGTCCTATGAGGAACTATTAACATCTGTGTTTTATAGATAAGGAACTAAGGGCAGGAAGGTTAAACACATTGGAGAAGGTTACACAGCCATTGAATTGGCTGAGTCAAGACAGGCCTGCCTCTCCCTCGAGGAACATTCACATCTTGTTGCACCCTACAAAAATTAATGTGTTAAGTGACTCAAAAACTCTGTGTTGCTTCTGCACCACTTTATTGTTGAGCAAGTGTGAGTTAATGCTTGAAATGCATGCTACTGTAGTAGACCTTGATTGTCTTTGAGAAGCCAAGAGTCTACTTTGGCTGTTTTAGATACAAACTATGTGATTGACAAAGTAGCTCGAGTACTCTGAGAAACAAAGCATTTATTGAGAAATGTCTTTTGCTCTCTCTAAAACAGCTGTGGCTTCCTAATAATTAAATTGAATTCATATTCAAATAGCAGTATGTATTTTTCCAAAACTACTTTATTAATAAAGCCCTCAAATATGAAGAAAATGGTTAAATGTGAAGTGAATGATAAATGTAAATATATAGATTTATATAGTTCATCCTTTTTACTACCTAATTAAAAATAGTTTTGACTTATGTGAAATATTTAAGACAACATTTATTTCTGACTTTCACATGTAATAAAATCATCCAATTTCTATAAGGAAAAACATCTCAAATGGGAAGGGAGAAGGAGAGGAAGAGGGAGGGAGAGAGGGGGGTATGTTCATACACATACATATATTTGTGTGTTTTGTAAATATATATTTCTGTAAGTAAATATAATTTAAGGGACTACTTGTATTACATATATCCTGATTTATCCAAGAGCCAGGTAGATCCATGCATATATGTGTGCATGAATGTGTGCATGCAGGTGCACAAAGATACTAGTAACTAATGTGTTTGGAAAGATAAAAGGCAACAGTTTCCTAGAGACATGATATGACAGAACCTGAATAGAAACTGCATTTCTGTGAATTAATGTCAATTTTAAGATTTCACTTTAGGAATATATGCATTTAGTATATTGTAAGTTAATATCTGAATCTAAAATCCCTGCAAATACCATTGATGACAAACAAACCAAGTGACTTAAAGTTTTAGGACTTTGTACATGTTCCCACAAGTCATATCAATGCCAAAGGTAAGATGGAGCCCAGCAGCTTTCCACAGAAACTTATTGATGCTGTTATGTTGTTCTTCTGAGACTCATGGTCCACCCTAGGAAATTCTCACCTTACATAATAAAAACCCTACAGTGTGTTGAGTAGGCCATGGAATTTTCCAATTCCTAGTGATACAAAAGACCTCCAGTACTGAGAAAAGCTACTACCACCTGTTACAGAACACTCCAGCACACCTAAACCCTTAGAGAATGCTGGGAATGAACTTGGTATTTCTCCAGATGGCAAGAGAGTGTGTATCAAGCATTTATTCTGTCTTTAGGAACTGTAACAATATCTATAATGGGAGGAAAGGTTTTTCCTTAGAAGACATCTTAATAACAGAGAAGAATGAAATATCAGCAACATATGAAGAAAAGATTACAACTTCAAATAAAAGAATGTACCCAGCTGGGGAACAACAATGGTCATTAATACTACAGAGTGGGATGGTTGTAATCTCTCTATTTCCTTATGGAAAAGCCTAGTACCACCTATTAAGTAGGCAAAGTCCCTTCCATGATGGACTATATATACCCTCAGACTGTGGTTCAGAACTCAGTCTTTTTCCTCTAACACACACCAGGCAATTTGTCATAGCAACAAGAAACTTAGCTAATCTACTGGACAAATGAATAGGCAATGTCAAAAAAGTGACCGCTGGTATCTACAGAGTGAGAGAAACCAGTAGGTCAAACAGACTAACACCTTCCCCTTCACAGGAAGTTGAGAACTAATTGGAGCAAGGAGAATGGCTTGGTTGCCTTTTGACCTGTCATCAGGGTGGGGTGGCTCAGGTCTCATTCCTTCTATTTGCTAAATGTGTATAGCCAGCAGTAGACACCATGAAACATCTGGCCCTGGGTCATTTCTAACAGAAATAAGACAATCATTTGTGGGCCAGTCTGGTCCACCATGGTGACCTTGGGCCCAATTTAGTGGCATCTGGACATGTGTAGGAGGCAAATTATAGCATCGTTCTGACAACAATTTTATATTAAACCAAATGGCTGCTGCTCAGCTGTCCACACAAAGGCTTGGAAGGCTTTCAAATGCTTTTGGGTCTCGCTGCAGATGGTGAAGCCATTCTCACACTTGATGGCTGACGGTTTCAGCTGAAAGTTAGCATCAGAAGCAGAGCTACAAATTATACTGTTAATCCATGCCTTGGACAGATATTTATAGTGACTTCATTAGGCTCCAGACACTCTGTGTGTTCCTGCATGTGTATGTGCTCATTTGGTCTTTCAGTTAACCAGTGCACTGCAGCAACACACATATTGTGGAGATGAATGAATGGACACTCAGAAATGTAGATCATGAGGCCAGAAGAAAATCCACACAACAGAGGCAATGTTTCATTTCCAAAGTTTCATGCTTTCTCCTGTGTGTGTGTGTGTGTGTGTGTGTGTGTGTGTGTGTGTGTGTGTGTGTATACTCATGTGTGTTCAGGTGTGGGGGCAGATGTCAAGTATCTTTCTTCACATTATTTTTCGAGACAGGATTTTAAAAAAAAAAAATAATAAACCCAGATTTTCCTGATTCAGATATGCTGTTTGGCCAGCATCAGGGATCCTCCTATCTCCACCTCCACCGCCTCTTTTAACTGCCTATAGCTCCTCAGGGAGTGATGGGACCTTGTGAATCCCTCATCCTAGTGACCATTAACTGAGTGTGTTTTCTTAGTCAAAGCAGAGAGTGCATGGAAGCAGGTTTCTTCCTCCTTATCTCAGTTGGCATGCGCTGTAGACTGAATTAGCCCCCACAGTCACAGGATGGGGTCCTAGCACCCAAAGTGAGTCTATTTGAAGATCAGACCCTCATGGAAGTTCTGAGGGTAGGACTAATCTAATAGAGCCACTACCTTTATAACAAGAAGACTGGATTCCAGAACATTCTCTGTCATCTGTGGACCTAAGAGAAAGGCCGTGTGAGGTAGGAAAGCTACTGCCTGTGAGCCAGGAAGACAGGCCATACCTGATCCCAACCATGAGAGGGAAATGCCTGCCATATCACATTGCTTCCATTGTAGGAAGCTCTCTCATTCACCCAGCACCAGTGAGAGTGGCAGTCCCCCTGGCTAGGGTCCTTCCTGTGCTGATGTCTTTATCATTCTTGTTGCTTCTTACATTAAACTTGAATTAGCTTTCAAATCAGATTTTGTAAGTAACTCATTTGAAAATTCCAATACTTTAGTGTGTGTGTGTGTACATGCACGTACGCACACGTGCGTGTACGTGAGTGCATGTGACAGTTGGAAGTCAACCTCAACTGTTAACTCCTCAAGAGACATTCTTGTTTTCTTCTAAAAATTTTTATTACATTCACATTTATTATGTGTTTCTCTCTGTCTTTCTCATTCTATTTGTCCATACATATGTATGCCATGGTATGTATATGATTAGAGGAGAAGTTATGGAAGCTGGTTCTTTTCTTCTACCACGGGGGTCCCAAGATCACTATGTTTCATGGCAAGTACCTTTATGTGCTCAGCCATATTCTCCACCCCAACTTACTTTGTTAGAAAGGGTTTCTCATTTTACCTAAGGCTCATCAACTGCAGTAAGCTGTCTGACTGGTGAGTTCAAGGGATCCAGCTGTTTCCACCTCCCTGGTGCATGCATGCCCCACAACACCCAGCTTTTTAGACAGGCCTCCTGGAAGCCAAACTAAGATTGACATACTTGGTATCTGAACCATCTCCAAAGCCCCCAGACATTACTACTTTATTAGCAAACTCAACTAGAGGCATTTTGTAAAGAGTAGGTTTTGAATATAGCCATAGAGAACTGTCTCGGGAACCTACAACAGGAAGCAGATCTGTGAGTGACAGTTAAGCATGTAATAAGCAGGTTCAAGAACACCTCTGGTGAAGCTGTTGGGGAGTGAAGTATGCATGGAATCCCCAGTTACTGTGAGGCTGGCAGAGGATGAATGATAAGCTTGGTCCCCTGATTGCATCTCTCCTTTTGCTTTGAAGCCTTTCTGTCTCAAGTCCAAGGAAATGAGTAATTTGTGTCAGCCAGTAACAAAATCAGAATAATTTATTTACTTGAATGCCTGTGTTTCTGCATGTTCCTGTGGTAACTTTGTTCAATAATTGAATTTACGTGGATTTTATGTTTTTCCGCATTCATTCTGGAATTCTCCCTATCATGTTGAAATAAAGTGTTTTAATACTTAGTTTTACATTTATTTTTTTCCCTGGTAAAATGTGGTCCCATTGAGAATGTTAAATGAAATCAAAGCTTGATATTCCATCTGCTTAATCACTTGAATTCAAAGCAATGCTCATATTTAAAAGCACACTTTCGAAAACTATAGCTATGTTTGGTAGCAGTGAAGGTCCAAGTAAATAAAAGCCAAGCTTATGCGTTTGCATTTATAGAACTATAATTAAAATAAAACTGAATCATGTATTTTCTTTATCTCCTCTATTTTCTTTGTCCTTAAACCAGGAATATCAGTTTTTGTAAGTCTGTTTATATCTGTAAGCGTATAGGGGATACAATATTTAAGTTGAAAAGATATATTTAATTATTTATTTATTGGGGGGTGTGCTTAGGTGTGGAGTTCAGATGAAAACTTGGGGGAGTTAGTCTTTTGCTCCTACTGAGTTAGTACTGAGAATTGTACTCAGGTCAGCAAGCTTGGTTTCAGACACCCTTACAGGCTGAGAAAGCTCATTGACTCAGAGGGAAGCATTTTTTATAATACCTGTTAAAGAAGACACAATTGATTTAATTGAGAGCTGTATATCCCTTCACTTATCACTGATGCTCATTTACAACACTTTGGGTTTTGGATAGCAAATGTAGTTCTTTTCAAATAGCTTGCAAGAATTTTGTTGTTGGGAATTCTACAACACACATACCCTACCAGAGCTTGAGGTTTGACTGTCTAACCCTGGGATGCATTGCAGCTAGGTAAATCATCCCTTAATTTTATAAAGTGCTTTTATCCTGAGATGTTTGGAGAGTACCTGTTGTTTAAATTAATGCTTATGTAATCTGAAGGCTTTGCTTCAGAGAGGATATTTTATACAACCTCAAGTTGTGTTTGGTAGAATGGCTTCATTTATAAATCAATGTAAGAGAATATGTTGACACATTAACAAATGTGAAAGCAAAAAATTAAAATGAGGATGATTATAGAACTGATAAAATTTATATGCCATTATTCACGATATCCAAGAAATTGAATCCACCAATGTGTCTTGGAAAAAATAGGTGGACAAAGGATAAATGGTATATTTATACAGAGGGATGACTGTCAGCCTTAAAGGAGGGAGGATCACTACTTGTAACAGCAGAAATGAACCTAGAGGGCTTCAGCTAAGTAAGACACAGAGAGACAAATGCTGCATGACCTCACTTCCTTAATGAATATTGAAGAGGTGAAGAATGAGTACAAGCATAAAATAGAAGTGGAATTCTCTGAATGCTGGAGGACATGGGGAGATCTTGGTCAGAGGATATAAAGCATCCCTTGTGCAGGATGGGTAAGGTGTAGAGACTCTTTAGAAATGATGGTGACTGCCACTGGATATTTTGAAAGCATATAGGCCATTCCAGGAACTCCCTCAAATAGTAAAGGCTTATCACTGAAGGGCTTGCTGTACAAGCATGAATTCCTGAGCTCAGCCCCCTAAATTCAAACAAACAAAGGGGTTTCTTTGCTTAAAAGAACAGCACTGGGGAAGCAGAGAAAGGAGAATCTCTGGGGTTCCTGGGCCAGACAACCTGACTCACTTGGCAAGTCCTGGATCCAATCTCAAAAAACTGAGGAATAATACCTGAAGGTGTGCCCTAGCCTCCATGTGCACATATACACATGCACACACAAATATGCATACACTCACAAAATACTGGCACAAACACACATAGAAAACCATGAAAAAAAAAACTAGAGCTATGGACTCATAGCTCATGGGTCTCTCTGGAAGACTTTACTAAAAGTAAAGAGCAACTGTCCATTCTATTGCATAGGAGAGACCCTGCTCTCCAGAGGTGCTTCCTGTGCCACTGGGCTTGGTAAGCTCATACAGGATTGTCCTTGTCTTGTAGATATTTCTGGATGTCTGCTGTGTGTAGCTCTCAGGCTTTCCTGATTAAGACAGGCGTGGTGGAGGATTTTGCACATTGCCTGGTTGATTGCAAAGGCAGCCTGTGGATCCCAGAAAGCAGGAAGCTGTGATGATCCTCATGTTAAATTAGCAGAGTTATTAAATGCTCATCTACCATAAAGTGTCAATAAAAGAAAGAAAGATGCCTGAATTCCAGTGTGAGGGTATTGCCTGGAAATAATGTAATTCAATTCTAATAGTAAAGTTGGTTAACTATTAGAGGCCACGGAAAGGAGACTCATTCTTTTCTTCAAGTGACAGAAGTGGTTACATCATTTTCTCGCCTATAGTCAGGGCGACAGACTAGATAATGCTTAAAGGTTATTTTCTACCTTAGAAGAATAGGCCTTGTAGATGGGCAGAAATAAGAAAAGGGTGAAATGATTCCCAACAAAGCCATTTAGATGAGGCCCTAACAGATTTTTTAAAGGTCTATTTCCCCTGCTAGATTGGAGCTTGCCAAAGGCTCTTTCTATTTCTATTGGCATCTGGGGAGGGATGGCACTGAACCAGAGTCAGAGTGGGTGCTCAGGCACTGTCTGCCTAGAGGGGCTCATCATGGGCTGACCAGTGCAGCTGATCTGGAGGACACCCAAGGGCACTTTCTCCACTCCAGGCAGATGATCTTCTATTTTGTAAACCTCTAAATATGGAAATTCAGCAAGTAAGCATGTGCATTGGCTGACACTAAGTTAGCATTTGATTTACATTTCTCCCTTTTTTCTCACAAAGCTCTTTTCAGTAGTAAGCTTTGGCACTTCGAGGGGGCAAGATGGAAAGATGAGGACCTCATTTCTGATGCCCAGCCCTCAGATGGCCAGCTGGGAAGGCAGCACCTTAACCACAGCACACAGCAGATAAAGGCAGGTAGACCCCGAGCTCCCTTGCCTTTCAGCCTGGCTCAATCAGTGATCTCTAAGTTCATTGGGGGAACTTGTGTCAAAATAAATAAATAATAAGGTGGAGAGTGGCTAGAGAAGGATACCCAGTGTTAAAATCTGGCTCCATCAGGCATACACACATGCCACTCCCCATCACAGCCTTGTGAGGTTTGATGTTTTTAAAATCACTGGTTTGTATCTCTCCAGTATTAGATGCAGGCAGAAATGAGGAAGGTAAAAATAGCTTCTGTACATGGACAGGCTAACAGAAAGATTAATATTTGGTAAGACAGAAGGGAGCTACTGTCAAGCATTGGGAATCCTACTCATGGTTCTTATCGCCCTCCCCAGTGGCTCCAGCTCCATTAATAAGCAACCAGATGACCAAAGCAGTTCCCTGAAAGTCCTGGGGTCTCAACTTTCCTTTTCCCTAGAAGAATCTGCTAGGCTTTTTCTCATTGTAACATTTTATGAGCCAACAACACAACACAAAACAAAATAGCATCTAAAGAAACTGTTTTCACTGTCCCATTCCTGTTCAGTCATCCAGTGTAGCCTGTTTGTGCAAACTGCTATTTTCACAGTCACACAAGTTCAGCCACAGCACTTGAAAACAGCTTTCCTGATGGAAAAGAAGGCTGTAAATAGAAATGAGTCCAATATCACTTTTCTCCTGTTTTCTAAAATCATGACCTTCACTCAGGATGTGCATGGTGGGAAGAACAGCAGTCCCTCCTCTCTAGGGAAGAGGGAATAGCAGCTGTGGCAATAGATGAGAAGTAATAGAAAATGCCCCCCAAACACTGGTCCACTGAGCAGGCACCCCTGACCTAATGAAAACCAGGACACGTGGAAGGTGCTAAAATAAAATAAAAGTTAAAATATCACAGAATTAAAACAAAACACTGCTCCTTGAAATGTATAGTGTCTGTGTTCATTGACTGGTTGTTAAGAACAACCAAAGGTAGAGGAGGTGGGTACTGGAGCGATGGCTCAGAAATTAGGAGTGCTTGCTGCTCTTGAAGAGGACACGAGTTAATTCCTATGACTCATTTTGGGTGGCTCATGTCTACCAGCTCTAGGGAATTTGACCCTCTCTTTTGGCCACCCACACTCACATGGGGCACATTCACACGAACAGACCGGTGTCATGTACACATAAAGAAATATAAAACAAATATTCAAAATAAAAAAACAGAAATAGTCCTATGAGTGTATGTGAATTCAGTTGAGTTTCTAGTGAGGTGAGGCATATTTTAGGTGTTATTGATATAAGTCCAAAGGTTCTATGGGTGTGCAAAGGACTAAAGGTGCATGAACTAGAAAATACAAGAGGACACAATGAGAGAATTAAGTGGCACAGTAGCTGTTCAAGCCCTTCATCCTGGAGTGAATTACCCACAAGGGGAATCCGGCTTTTTATTAACAGAGAGCTAGAGAAAGCAAGTGTGAGGCTGGGCACATGGCAGACAGACTGCGTGAGCCTTAATAGGTCCTCTGCTGCTATCTTCACTACAAAGGTTAATAGTAAGAGGGTGCTAATGCAGGAGCAGTTAATGAGCAAGTATGCAGTCCCCATCTGAAGGAAGCAGGTTGAGGCACACTCCAATAATTGAGCATGTTGAAATCATTGAGGTCTGATGACATTCACTTAAGAGACCTAAAGGATGCAGCTGAAGGAGCAAGAGAGCAAGTGGAATGATAATCTTGGAGTGTTTCTGAAGGATGGATGCTGGATGCAAAAGCTTGCTGTTGCTTAAGAAGATACGTGCATAATAAGGCCAGGGGAAAGGGTAGGTTGCAACAGTAATAGAAAAGATCACAGGCTCAGGTCTTGAAGGGAATTAAGGAAAGTAAAGAAGAAACAGGATGTAAGTGGAAAGGGGGCCTGGTGGCATTGCTCTCCTGTACAACCAGATTCTGTGATATCTGTTCCATTCTCCATGTTTCCACTCAACATTCTGACACCAATACTTCAGGATGACATAACAGACTTGGTTGTTCAGGTTGGAGTTGGCAGCTTCAAATTTGGAAGCCCTAAGTTCCTGTCTTGAAAAATTAAAATCTGGTGTCACCAGTAACACCTCTGGTTTCCAGTTCAGTGATGGGAAAACAGGGACAGGGATTCAGTTGGGCACTTGACAACAGTTCTTCTGTCAGCGGGTAGTAGTTCTCACACTTGCAGATATATCTTGTCCTGCTGTGCGCAGTGTCTGACTAGAGATGGGGCTGCAGGTCTGTGGTTGGTTTCTCTGTGGGTTGAGAAGAAATCATACTGTAGACAACTGTTAATTCTGACCATTCTTTAAATCTCTTTTCAGTTGAAGATGATAAGAACTCTGCTTGACAGGGCCACCTCTTATCGTGGAATGCTGAAAGATTTTTCCTAAGGTCACAGATAGTTGAAGAAGAGAGAACAGGGTTTGATCAACATTAGAAGTTATGGGTTGGAGGGTTAGCTTCCTAGATAGATGTGATTGCTGCATGAGAATGAGGGCCTGAGTTCCAATCCCTAGCATCTATATAAAGTAGCTACACTTTTTCCAGTAGCCCCAGCACTGTGTGTGTGGTGGGGAAGGTAGACATAGGAGAGTCACTGAGATTACTGGTCTCCAGTCAGTCTTTTTTTTTTTTTTTTTTTTTTTTTTTTTTTGTCAATGTAACACAAAACTAGAGTCATTTGGGAAAAGGGAAACTTAATTGAGAAAATGTCTCCACTGGATTGGCCTTTGGGCAGAGTTGTAGGGCATTCATTTTCTTGATTGATGATTGATCTGAGTTAACTCAGCCAACAGGGTGTGGTACCATTCTTGGGAAGGTGGTCCTGAGTTCCATAAGAAAATGGACTTAACAGGTCTTGAGGAGCAAGCCAGTAAACAGCATTCCTTCATGTCTCTGCTTCAGTTCTTGACCAAGTTGCTTTTTGCCGTGGTGATGTTTCATAGCAATAGAAGCCCTAACTAAGATATCTGACATCTTTTCGTAACTCTCCATGCATACATACAGCCACAAAGAGGCATACGCACCATACACACACCTGTACACACACACCTGTACACACACACATGTATACACATACACAGGCACAAATGCACACAGAAAATGTGTACACACATATGCATGCACAGATGCACACATACACACCTGCATTCACACATGTATATATATGCATGCACACAGGCACACACAATACATATGAACATGCATGTACATAGGCACACAGACACACATACACATGCATGCACATATGCATACACACACACACACACACACACACACACACACACACACACACACACACATACACACACACCCTTTAGATCACAATTGATATGATTTCCTAATTCACTGATTTCCTAAGAGGACAGAAATGCTTTCTTTAACTTCCTTAGCATTCATCTGGATAAATCTTACTGAAAGTGCTTGTTTATTGAGGACATTATCAGAATGAGGAAGAATCTAAATAACAGCTTCCATTTTAATAGTCAACACGCAAAGCCTTCCTTCTCATTTAACTGTCACAGTTGCTCAAGAGTTTGGCACTACTATAAGGCCATCTAATACATAAGGATATCTAAGTTTATTTCAGAGCTTTCCCTTAAACTAGTGACTTCAAGCCCAGGCAGTGTATAAGTCAGAAACCTTCATTCATTTTTAGGGTGTGCATGTGCCTGTATGTGTTATATATGAGAATTTTATTTATTTTTTTTTGCTGCTGTACTTTGTACCTCTGTGCATGATGAGGCCAGGAGGACATCAGATTCCCTGTTGTAACCCCCTCCACCTTATTTCCAAGAGACAGGAGCCTTCACTGAACTTGTTGCTAGGCTGGCAGCCAGCAAGTTGCATTGATCCTCTTGTCTCTACTTCCCCAAGCTCAGAGGTTACAGTTGTGGAGCCAGGAATGCTTGTTGTTATTGTTTAGCTTTGTTGCTGGGATCTGAACCCAGGTCCTCATGCTGGATCAGCAAGCATTGACCACATCTCCAACCTCCAAAGGCTTTTTTCTTAACCATCACCCTAGTTAGTTTTTCGGAAATCGTATTCCAAAAGTGGCCATAAAAGGAACGGTGAAAACGAGAGTACAGCTTCTGCAGATGAAGATAACTTACAGCATTCATTCATGTGGAAAAGTGACAGAAGGGAAATGTAACAACCAACAAATATGTAAAAGTATGTAATGAGATTGCTAAGGGGGAAGCTATCAATCACTCTCACTGGGGCAAAATGAAAAGAAATGAGCTTTTAGCACTGTAGAAATAGGGGGAGGTGGCAGCCCTGGGTTGCAGATGATAAAAGAGGAGAACTGATCCCAAGCCATCAATTTTCACATGGCAGGACTGAGGCTCCAAGAGAGATGATATTTCCTGAGTCACCCTTTGAGTTTATGACTTCACAGAAGATTGTTTCCAGTTCTCTAGTAGCTCAGGCCTACATGTGTGCCCCTATTGTGTTTATATCCAACCCTGCATGTGTTTGCATGCATGTCTAGCCACTAGTTAAACTTGGTTCATTATTGGGCCAGAACCTTAGCAGAAATGTGGGAAGGGAGGAAGGGTAGGGAAGGGAAGGGAAGGGAAGGAAAGGAAAGGAAGGAAGGAAGGAAGGAAGGAAGGAAGGAAGGAAGGAAGGAAGGAAAGAAAGAAAGAAAGAAAGAAGGAAGGCCTACCATGAAATGTGAACAAGGTAACTTTAATTATACATACCCTGAAGTAATCATGAGAAAGAAGCTTGTTTGAGTAGAGACTTATTTTTCTGACCATTGAAAAAAGTTCATTGGAGCTGCTGAAACAAAAAGTATCACCCCTAATCTTACCAGGAGACAAATGAAATTTGGGAATAGAATTTATTTGGAGTTTAAAATAAATATGATGGGGTTTTCTTTTTTGGCAAGTTTTCTGTAAGCAATAAAAATCTGTTACCCTGTTGCTATAATCCAAATCTTCCTGTTTTCAAGTCAAGTGCCCAGAGTTCAAATACAAGGAATGAACAGAAATCAAGTTCTAGGTTTCATGGAGCTAGTCTGCCTGAGCTCCAGAATCCCAGTCCTACGTTACACCCATTGTACATCCTCAAAGGAGTTCCTAAACGTTCTGGGCTCTAGTTGCACTGGCTGTAAGATGGACCAGTGATGTGGCAATTGGGTAGACTAAAGTGATGACTCTACCTTACCTGCTGGAGAGCAGCAGGAAGTCTCTGTGGGACTGTACTGTTGGCCCTTGAGGCCCAGATGACAATTAGTTACTAACATGCTACTTAATTGAGAAGGGACTGATCCCAATGACCTGCATAACTCTGCCTCCCCAGCCCTGGGGTGATAAATGGACATCATTATACCTGGTTTCACTTATGTGGGTCCTGTGGGATGGAACCCAGGTAATTATAGGAGTTTACATTGAATAAATCAAATGAATTTTAAAAACCAAGTATTTGTGTATCATATTTAACCCCCAACCCCAACTTGGAATTCTTATATCAAAGAGATTTTTAGGTATATGCCAACGGGTACCAGGAACACATCTTCATCTGCCCACTAGCCCAGGCCTGAGACCTTTCCAGATGCACTCTATTGGGAACAGAAATTTGGAGTGTCTGTTTGAATGCAGGGGTCCATATGTGCTTGTTTGCACAGGACCAGGTTCTCTGCCTAGTGTGGAGAGTTGGTTAAAAAAATGAATAGTGTCATAGCCCGAATTTGTATTCAAAGATAGGTGGCAAAAGGGTTTGCTAACCTTTACTCTAGGGAATTATGTTAAAGACACAGGATGGTGTTTGAGTGAAGAGATGATTTCAGAGAAAGTTTGAAATAGCCCTAAAGAAATAAGGGGAGGTAACTGGCAGAATTTTGGAAGCCTGACCAAGTGAATTTGTTGTTGTTTGTTTACTAAATTCAATTTATTTGTTTATTTATTTGGGGACTGCACTGCCAACCTTTGAGAGACATCTACGGAATTTTATTAAAAATAAAGATATTTGGTATATGAGACCCCCTTTATGTTTGTAGATATTGCAACTGTCTTGGGTAAATTTAACAGTAGTCAACAGCTAATTGGTGTCAATGACCCTAATAATTGGGGACCACTCTGTATATGTGTTACTGAGCCAAATGGGGTTGTGAAAAACACAGGAAAAGTAAATGAACATCTTTTTGAAGTCTCAAAAACAAATTAAAATTTTGAAACCTGGACTAGCAAGATGGCTCAGCAGGTAAAGACACTTGCCCCCATGCCTAGTGACAGACCTGAGTTTAAGTTTGATATCCAGAACGCACATGGAGGAAGAGAATCTTTTTCCTACACATTATTCTTTGACTTCTGCAAGCATGGTGTGGCACCAGAAAAACCACATATAATTCTCTCTCTCTCTCTCTCTCTCTCTCTCTCTCTCTCTCTCTCTCTCTCTCTCTGTGTGTGTGTGTGTGTGTGTGTGTGTGTGTGTGTGTATCTCTCTTTCTTGCTGTCTCTGTCTTTCTTTGCCTCTCTCTCACATCCACACCTGTATTAAATATTTAAGTTTTGAGCTCTAGGTGCAGCAAATTAATTATAGGAGGTTAAGTTTTC
Source organism: Cricetulus griseus (assembly GCF_003668045.3). Lineage (NCBI taxonomy): Eukaryota > Metazoa > Chordata > Mammalia > Rodentia > Cricetidae > Cricetulus > Cricetulus griseus. The sequence goes on from NC_048598.1 coordinate 62,396,981, forward strand.
AGATTTAAAAAAAGCAACAACTTGAAACTGGATGTTTTTGAATCAGTTCAAGTCAGTTTTTAATGCAAATTTTCTCTCCTTAACAGCTTACAATTTTTTATTTACAAAATCACTTTGAAGGCCATAACAGGTACTGTTCAGAATGGGAACATCTTGTCCACTGTCATACACATCTTAGAACAAATCTTCAACAAGCAGGAAAGAGTGTGAAAATCATCATGTTCTATGACTGTTTAACACCCATTTTCTACAAGATTGCTTTTCTCACACACTGCCAAGTGTGGGTCTAATGAACTACTCCCAAGTTTTCGAAAGTGGAATATTTGCAAGTTCTTTAAACCTAAGCATTTTATGCAAACTATTAAACACCAGTTTATGGTTAAATGTTTCATATTTCTTTAAAATCTTTAAAAAAAAAAAAAAGGCCACACAAAAACAAGAAGGCCCAAGGATTGAGTAACATCTATTAATCCCAAACTGCGAATGTGTTTTTTCTATTCTTTCCTTCCCCAATTTCCCCTCCTACCCTTGGTCCCTTTCTACCCTTGGTCCCTTTCTTCCCATCTTAACTTTTTACCAGCTTGTTACAATGCATGTAATCTTGAATAACATGGACTATTAGGAGCCAATTGTTATGACTATTTTAATTATGGCCACATGCCTTAATCACACAGCTGCATTGTTCAACTATAACTTGGGTATTAAACCTATCATCTGCCATGTTATTTCAGGTGGGTGGTTCGGGAGAGTGGCTTTTTCTTTAGCACTAATGTTTACTCACTAATCAAGTTGACCTTTTACAGACAGTTTGTCTCAGGGCTTTACTAAGCAGCCATTCACAGTAAGTTTAATTGGAAAGTTTTCTTGAAACATAAGTCTAAAATCATGGGAAAATGTCAACACATTGGGGTAAGTGGCTAATCATTTTAATTCTGTCTGTAGTTACAGTCATCTCATTCATCATGACAGAGCGCTTCCATCCTAATATGAATATAACGTCTAATTCTGCAGCAATTCAGTTGTAATTTAGCAACAATTACTGCCCACTTATTATAAAGTGGGGGGAGCCCTGATGTAATTATCTTAACGCAGTTTGGTGAGACTCTATAGCAGCCCTGAAGTTTGTAGACTTCGTCGTTGAAACTTTAAATTGATGTGCACGATTATAAGAACATTACAGGGGACAGGAGGCAATTTTCCTGAGGTGTTTATGCTGCTGTTCAAATCGAGTGCTTTGTTCCGCGTGGGAAATAGTTCTCGTTGACTTCAGTGTCTGAGGCTGTGTTTCCTGGACTGAAACATTGCAGGAGGTGATGGTTGAAAGACTGTCAATGATCTGTGAGTTCTCAGGGGGCTGCCTGGAGGGAGCCCCCGGTGCCTTCTTGAAATCATCCTGTTCCTCTACAGGGGGTCCATTACAATACAGACTGCAAGGACAAGTCCCTGATAAGTAACACTAGCTTTGGTGTGCTTAAATGGTGTCCTTGTGTATGTTTGTATGTATGCATGTGTACATATATGTGTGAACATGTATATGCCTGCATGCTGAGGCTAGAGGTGGATGGCAGATGTCTTTCTTAATCATGTCTACTGTACCTTTTGAGACAGGGGCTTTTAGAGAACCTGAATCCCAACATTTCAGCTAGACTGACTGGCCAGGGAGCACCAGGAAACTAACTGTTCTTCCATCCTAGCACTGGCCACACCACTGTGCCTGGCTCTTTTGTTTTGTTTAAGCTCCAGATGGCCTAGAATTTGTTATGGAGATTGTGCTGGCCTTGAATGCATGAAGACCTGCCTTCCTCTGCTTCCTGGGAGCTGGAATTGAAGGTGTATGCCACCATGCTCAACCTTGTGTCTGGGTTTTTACATGGATGCTGGAGATGGGACTCAAATCATCATGCTTATTTGGCAGGCGCTTTGCTGACTGAATCATCTCTGCAGCCACAAGACACACTTTTAAAGCATGATTTCCCTGTGTGTTCCCTGCAATCTAGGGCACAATGTGCCCCCATTCTCCTGTGCTTATGTGGCCAGGCACACATGTTGATGCTGTGATCTAGAAGTCCATTTTTGGTATAATCTGCCCCTTATGTCCTCAACCCCCTCTCAATGAGGCTCTTTTCTCATTTCTTCCCTCCCTTCATTATTGAATCTTATTCTTAGTAAAGGATTTGACAGTGGAATAAACACTAAAGAGAAAATGGCATGTGGCACTTAAAAACATCTCATTCTTTCTTTGCAGAAAGGCTGTAATTGGGTGACCAAGGAAAGTAAATTATGTTAGGAAAACATTTAAGATACCATAAAGAGTCCAGGTAATGGTGGCCCATACCTTTCATCCCAACACTCAGAAGGCAGAGATGGGTGGATCTCTGAATTCAAGACCAACCTGGTCTATAGAGCAAGTTCCAGGAACAGCCAAGGCTACATACAGAAATCCCGGTTCAGAAAAAAATAAAATAAAATAAGAACAAAACAAAGCCAGATTCCATAAAGCTATGAGAATGTGGCCAGTCATTTTTCTCCATATCCAGAACAAGGAGAAACACCAAAGTTACCAAATCTATTGGTATACAACTCCCTACTATTGAGGCATGACATATTTGTTGTTGATACTTAGGCATGAGCACACACTTGAATGGTAGCTAGAACCATGCTAGATTTGTGTAACTTCAGTAGGACACCAGTACTGATCACAGGCTACAAGTACATATCTCACTCAGGTGCTATATGGAGTATCACTGCCTTCGGCAAGCTCTGAGTATTATTGAACTGCACATTTGCTCCATGCCTCTGGCATCATTCCATATCTGGATAACACCATTACCCATGAATCCAGGTGTTCACGAGCATGTAGTGTCTTTTAAGGTCAAGGTCTTTTAGGACCTGGGTTGAGAGGCTCCACAGCATTGCTTTCCCTCTGTATTATGGATGAGAAAAGTAACAGGTAAGCCCAGATTTAAAGAGTTGGGGAGTAGTAGTAAAGATGTCAGGTTTCTACAGTCATGCATGGAGTTATTGGCAACCATTTTTGGAAATGATATGCCTATAGACTATGGGATAGCATGAGATGATTTCAAAGAATGAGCTCTTTACAAAGATTCATAAGACTTCCTCTTGTGTTTTGAGTAAGAAATGCCCATCATAGGCTCATGTGTGTGAATGCTTGGTCCCCATCTGGTGGTGCTATTTGGGAGGGTTATGAACCCTTAGAAGGTGAAGTCCTTTTGGTGAAAGTACATCCCTAGGGGTGAGCTTTGAGGTGCTATATCCTGGCCACACTTCTTGTTCTTTCTCTGCTTCCCACATGCAGATGGAATGTGATCATCAGGCCTCATGCCCTGGTTGACATACCCTCCCTGCTGGGACAGATTGTATCCCCTTTGGAACAACAAGCAAAAATAAATACTTTCCCCCCAAATCTTGTTTTGTAAGTGTATTGTATCATCACAACAGAAAAATCACAAATACATTTACTTGTTTTCTTTTGTCTGCTTGCTGTGCTGGGGGATCAAACCCAGGGACTCACATATGCACAGGCAGTATTATTCCACTGTCTGTAAACCTGGACATTATTCTTAAGTAAAACCAAATTGTACCATAATCTCTGACATTCATTTTCTACTGCTGAATGATTATCACAAGTTTAGGAACTTGAAGTGTGCATATATGCATCTTATAGGCCGGAAGTCTGAATGGGAACTACAGACTTCTCTTCTCTGGGCACCAAAACTGAAATCTAGGTTTCAGCTAAGTCACAAGAACTTCTTACTGTAAGGTTTGGGAAGACCCTGACTCATTAAAGTTGTAAGAATGTCTGGGGATGTAGCTTGATGTCTAGAGAGCTTGCCTGGCCTTCTGAATCCTTGGGTTCCATCTCTGAACTTCACAAACTAGATGTGGGGATGCACTACTGTAATCAGGTAACATAGGAGAAGGCAGGAGGATCAGATGTTGAGGGTCATATTTGGCTACACAGTGAGTTTAAGGCCAACTTTGGATACATGATACTAAAAGAAAAAGCATGGTAGAATTAATTGTCTTCTTTGCGGTTGTAGGGATGTGTCCCCATTTCCTGTGGCCTCTGAGCCTAGGTCACTCGGCTTCTAGTGGTACCTGTATTCTGGTTCCCAGCCCCTTATAGTTGCACAGCTAGTGATGCTGTATTCATTTCTCCTGCTTTGAATATATCTAATTTCCCATCTGTGCCCACCTGGAGAAAGCCCTGCTTTTGAAGGGCATGTGATTACATTAGGCCCACTTGGAATCCTCTCTCTTGTGATTGATTCACATTCAACTCATTAGTAATCCTAATTATATTTGCAAAATTCCCTTTGACACGTACCATAATCAGAATGTAATATCTCATCAATTCCAAAGTTCCAAGGAGTAGGTAAGAAGCTTTATGGGAGCATTTCAGTATTCCACTTACTGCATATGTAAACACGCAGCAGCACCAAAACTGATACCAAATGTCCATGCATATGCATGGGAGGCTCCTTGAAGGGATGTTGTGGCTTCAGAATCCCTTATCCAAAATATCAGAACCAGAAGTCGTGTGAATTTCAGAAATTTAATTTTGGATTTTATAATATTTGTATGTATATATTGAGGCATTATGAACTAAACCCTGAGATTTTTGCCTGTATGTTTGTGGAGTGTGTGAGTGGGGTGCGTGGGTGGTTGTCCTGAGTGTAGCAATGCATTGTCACCTGTGTGCGTGGGTGTGGAGTCTAGAGTGTCTTCAATTATCACTTCCCACCTTGGTTTTGAGGCAGGGTCTCACTCACTAAACCTGGAGATTACCTAGCCATGGAGCTCTGAGAATTCTTCTGTTTAATGTAGCTCAGTGCTGGGATTCCAAGGTCAAGCTAGCTCACTTGGCTACCTTATATGACTGTTAGATATCAAACCCATGTCCTCATGTTTCCCTGACAAGAACTTTGCCAATTGAGCCATCTACTCAGCCTAATATCCAAGAGTAAATAAAAATATTCTGTTGTATTTCATATACATTTTATATGAAGAGCCAAAAGGAGATTTCAGCATAACATTTTTAATATATTTTCTTGTTTGGACTGTGACCTATGACATGAAGTCACATGTAGATGTTTCTACTTGTGGCTTCATGTCATGTGCCAAAGGTATTAGGTTTATGAGCTTTTTGTGTTTTCTTATTAAAGTTTCTCTACCTGTACAAAATTAATAGCAATTATACATGGGGAGTAGGTCAGAATTTGGAAGCCAAGTGGTATTTAGCCTTAACAATAATGTTTTAATTCTGGAAAACAGAAAGCTTTGTTCCTTCATTAATATAATTAGGAGGGAGGAACAAGTGTTAGCATAGGACTTGAGAGGCCAGACACTCCAACGCTATCAGTACATAACATTTCTCTCTCACCTGATTTCTGTGTGACTGTCCCAGGATGGACTCAATGTTACTGCATCTATCTAATTCTTCAGAACATTGTCCAGATCCGTTGTAGTCATGTATCATTCTGATATTCAAATACTGAGCTGGGAAGGTAACTCAGGTAGCAGAGTGTTTGCTTAGCATACACAAGACCTTGGGTTCAATCCCCAACCCTGGATGTGGTAGTTCATACCTATAATCCCAGCACTTTGGAGGTAGAGGCAGGGGCACCATTATTTTAAGGTTATCATTGGCTTCATAGGGAGTTTGAAGTTAGCCTGGCATTCATGAGACCCTGCCTTAATTAAGCAAACATATAATCAAACAAATACAATACTTCCATTCAGGTTGACAAGCAGCCGCTGTCTGAACCCCCCAAGTTTCTGAGTTTCCTACATCCAACCTTATTACCTCAGACCCCTGTGAGGCTTGTGATTCTCTGCTCCTCCTTGAACCTTTAGCTCCTCTCTGCCATCCGCAAAGTAAAGGTGGTGGCATGTTATTGGGTGGGGCTCCAGGGCAGAGGCCTCTCTGCCCTCTCTCCATGTCCTCCCTTCTGTGGCTATACATTGTGAAGCCTAGTCTAGGTTTAGTGATTCTGCATTCATTAGGAAGTATAAGTCATAGATCCATGTCCCTCTTCCTCTATCAGATGGTCATATCCTGTCCACCCCTGTTACTGCCCTGCTGACTCAGGCTAGCCTTGTGACAACTACAGCAGAGATAAGTCACATGTTCTCTCCTGTACGGTGTGGAAGTAGCCAAGATATACTCTGCTTCCAGTAGAGGGAAAGTCTGCATTAGGGAGAAGAGCCAGGTACATGCCCAGGATATTTAGTTAAACTGTGGGGAGGGACTGGGGAGACGGCTAGTGTCTAAAGTGCCTGCCATACGGATAGGCATGTATGAGGACCTAATGTTAGGTCACCATCACCCACAAAATTAAAAAAATAAAAAGATTATGGCCCTGAGAGATGGCTCAGTGGATTAGAACACTTGCTATGCAAGTTTGAGGACCTGAGTTCCAGTCCTAAATAAGGTACAGAGTGTTGCAGCAGGGCACCAGATATCCCGCTTTGGCTCTATGTACACATATAGACATGTGTTCATGCACCCCCACATATGTACACATAAATGCAATGCACATACGGATACATGTGCACTACACACATGTGACTCATGAACACAAAAAGGCTAAGTACAGACACAGGCAAACCACTGGAGTTACTGGCCAGCAAATCTAGCAGTTTTGGCAGGGCTGGTTCTAATGAGGAAACCCTATCTCAAACATCAAGGTGGAGAGCAATGAAGAAAGACAGTCTGTCGACCTCAACACACACATGTGCACATTTACTTATGAGCATGTGCATGTGATGCACACACGAATCCTTGCAGACTGAAGTATTTCTTCACTGTCTTTTCAGTGAAGCCTTACTGGCTATGAGTTTCACTCGGGAATGATTGCAAGGTGTCAAGTCGTATAAGTAATAATGTAGGGAAGCACTGGCAATCATTGTGGTATTCAGCTACTGCTATTCCAAAATCAAATGGATTTTGCATTTAAAGGTAATCCAGGGAACAGAATGCCCAAATAATCTGCAAGGAAAATTAGGTTTTATATTTGAAAAAAAAAAAAGCCGTGTCATTCCTGAGGGCTTTATTATGGACATCATATCATTTTTGCTTTTTTCATCTTTTAAACAGGTTTTTTTATTGAAAACTTTTTTCATATAATATATTCTGATCAAGGTTTCCCCTCTCTCAGCTCTTCCAGATTCTTTTCACCTCTTCACCCATTCAAGTCCCTTCCTCCTCTTTCTCTTTAGAACACCAATAGGCAAACAGACAAAAAACAAACAAAAAAATGAAAAAAATAATAAAAAATATGGAGAAAAACACAGAAATATATACAAACCATGAAAACACAAAATTGTAAATTATAATATACAAGCAAAAGACCAGTAAGACAAAAATGCCAAAACGAAGCAATATGAGACAAAGGTCTAGAAAATACCATTGAGTTTGTTTTGTGTTGGCCAAGTACTGCTGGGCGTAGGCCATGAGACATATACCTAAGTGTGATTAGTATACCTAGTGTGACTAAATTAGAGAAAAGTAATCTTACCCGAAACTGACACCTGCTTTTAGATTTTATTTTTATTTATGCGATACCTCTGTGTGTGTGTGTGTGTGTGTGTGTGTGTGTGTGTGTGTGTGTGTGTGTGTGTGCGCGCAGGCATGTGCAAGCAAGGATACCAGAAGAGGGCATCAGATTTCCTGATCTGGAATAGCAGGTTGTATTCTGTCCTGTGCTGTGGCTTGAACTTCGGTCCTCTGTAAGAGTAGAGGAGTCTTAACTGCTGCACCATCTCTTGCTTTTATTCTATAATTGAATAAGGTAATTATTTGTTTGTAGCCTCCACTAACAGCACCCTTGCCAATAGTAATAGCCAGTGTTTACTGAATGCTCACCATGCTTTGGGTTGTGTGCTAAATAAGCATTTTACATGCAGCATGTAATTTAATCTTCACAGCTCTATGAGGCAGGGGTTGTTATTATGTTTTTCCATTTTCCAGATGAGGAAACTAACACACAGATTGGATTCTTAAGTAAAATAACCAAGGAAAAATTATTAGAGAGAGGCAACAGCAGCTAAACAGAAACACAATAAGCTGCAAACTTCCTGGCACCTGAGCACTTTTACTCAGTACCACCCAGCTTGGTTATCACCAATCCCACTCTTCCGTACATTTTGGTGAGTGAGTTTTCCACTGGGCAGGTGCTCTACCACTGATTTTAGTTCCTAGCCTTGTAGAGCTTTCCATGTGGTTAAAATGAGTTGATAGAAATGGTGTTTGCAAGACAAATCCTAGTGATCCAATTATTTTTTAAACTCTGATGTGTATGTGTGTTCATACATGTGCGTGCATGTGCACATGCCTGCCTCTGAATGCAAATGTAGAGACAAGATGTTGACATTAGACAGATGTTTTCCTCTACCCACATTATTTTTGAGATTGTCTTTCACTGGACCTGGAGTTCTTTAATACATCTAGACCCGGGGGTCAGGAATCTTCCTGTATCCACCTACCTGACTCCATCCATGCCAGCAATGGGGTTATGAGCAGGTTCCAGTGAGCTCAGCTTTTATGTGGGCTATAGAGATAGAACTCAGGTCCTCATGTTTGTGCATCATGCACTACTCACGGAGCCATCTTCCCAACACCCAGTGAGGTGACTCTTAAGAAACATATTCACGACCATTGCACATGCAAGTGAATACTGGCCATGTTAATTTCTGGGTCTGTTGTGAGCAGAGCACCACAGAACAGACCAAGTGTATCACAACAGTAGTGATGTATCCCTGCTCATTTCTGAAGGCTAACGTCTTCAAGCAAGGTGTCCTATCTGTGTGGTTATGCTCCTCTGCAAAGCTCTAGGGAAAAATGATTTCCTGTTTCTTCTTTGCTTGTGGTTTTGGCAGAAGCCATTGGCTTGTGGCAGAATCACCCTGTTATTTGGTTATCTTCTCTTAGCCACTGTCTCTGTGAAGCACACTGGCATCCGTGTCTGAATCTGTTTTTTAAAAGAAGACAATTATATGATTTCAGTACCATTCCATGCAGTGGGACTTTAACTCACTTTGACCATATTTTCAGAGATAATATTTTCAAGGAGTTCATGTTTGTCTACTCTGGGTAGGCACGGAATTTGGGAGTGGATACAGTTTGAGTCCTGAGAGGGCCATGAACTCTGAGGGTATTCAAGGAGAAAGTATTCAGTCAGGGTTTGGGGTGACAAGACTTTGAAAATGTTGGAGAATCTGTTCATTTAAATGTGTGCATCTGGGGAATAATGTATAATTGCTGCTATTAAGGTGCAAAAAAATCTTTCCTTTAACCAAAATATCAATAGCTGGTTATTCTCTCATAATATGTAAATATTCTCCCATAATGTATTTATTAACCAAATACACACACACACACACACACACACACACACACACACACACACACACACCCTTTTCAGGGACTGGACAGATGGCTTAGTAGCTAAGAGCACAAACTGTTCTTGCAGAGGACCAGACACAAGTTCACTTCCTAGCACCCATGTGAGGTCACAGTCCCCTGCCACTCCAATTCCAGAGGACCTGACACCTTCATTTAATTAGACATTTACTCAGATCTATACATACCTATATACAAAGTGAGGGATAGGCCCACAGTTCCTTCTCTGAGGGATCTTGAAATGTCTTGGGGAAATCTTGTAAGGCAGAATCCCAGGAGTGATTGTTTGCTTTTAAAGTCAGATAGACTCGCTGTAGAGGAATCTGACTCCTGTAAAGGAATCTTTCTCCAAGACAAGTCCTGAAGTTTTTCCATGGCATTGAAAACCTAGCAGGTGTGTCATAAGCTAAGGGTGTTTTATTTTATTTAGAACATGAGATGATTTTTTTCAGTTTTGATAAATTGTAGACCACATTTATATGACCATGTAATAAACTTGCTTTGAGACATTTTTATATTCTTGTAGTATAAAGAGTATAAAACATATGGTCACATATGACCCTATAATAGACTGCTGATTGATTGACACATTTAGAGATTTATTTTATTATCATTTTAAAAATTATCTGTGTGTCTATATATCTCTATGTGTTTGCATACACAAATGTAGTTCCTGCAGAGGCCAGAAGAGGACATCAGATTCCCTGGAGCTGAAGTTTTGGGCAGTTAGGAGATACTTAATATGGGAGCTGAAGAGTAAATTCAGGTCCTATGTGAGAGCAGCCAGTGCTCTTAACTGCTGAGGCATCTCTCCAGCTCCAGAGTGACCCTTTTAGAATCAAGCATTATTAGATAAATAGAGACAAGTGACACTCAACGGGCCTAATTGACTATTAGGAAAACACTTAAAATCACTTCTCATTTTTACTATGGTATAGGTGTGTGTGTGTGTGTGTGTGTGTGTGTGTGTGTGTGTGTGTGTGTGAGTGTGTGTGTGAGTGAGTGAGTGAGTGAGTAAGTAAGTAAGTAAGTAAGTAAGTAAGTACGTTTGTCAGCCACATGATAAATCTTTATGGTGTATGAACTTCACACTGAAAATTATTTTCTTTGGTTTTCTGCCGTTCCATCCATCTTAGTGTGATTCTATACTGAGAAGTTACCATGCAGCTAGCTTTTAGTAACTTAAATTATTCTTTCTACTCCCATTCATCTTTTATCCCCCCCCCCCAAAAAAAAAAAAAACAGTGTTCTCTAAGGCCTTTTGAACTATAAAGTCACTCTGCTGACAGTGGAAGATAAGAGGTCACTTCTCCTCTGTACTCTTCACGACGCAATTGTCTGCCACATGGGATAATTGGCGGGCATCTGCAAGTTCTGCTCACTTATGTGAGCATCATACTTGTTCATATCTTTGCTTTGACAGTCTATAAATTGTCCTTGCATGTTCACTCTGTCTTATTTGTTGATTTTCCTCTATTTAGTATATAATAATAAGTCTGGTATTTTATCCTTTAGCCAAATACTAATTATCTTAGTTGACACCTACCTCTGCTTTTTATATTCTTTTCTTTATATTTATTTCTAGTCTTTCTTTGATGAGGGTATATCAACAACAAAGCCAAGTAGTTCCTTGAAAATTTTCTGTTGCACTTGTCTACCTATATCTTTTACATGTGTGGGCTTATACTTTGTACATGGAACATGAAGTTCTTTCATCATCTCTCTCATTTTTTCGTAAGAGTCAAATCCAGAACTTTATTCTTATTTTCAGAACTTTATTCTTATTCAAGTGCTCTCCTACTGAGCTACTTTCCCAGGCATCTTGGTTGTTTTTAAATAAGACATTATTCATTATAATTATAGTATCAGAATGTGTGCATGCACTAACATGCCTACACATGTACAGACATACATAAGTGATAATTCTTCTAGGTGCGAGGTTTTGCTTGGCTCATTTCATATTCTAGTATAACCTAAAACACATTCTAGAACACATGATTCTTCTCAGAACACATTGTTTCATTACAAATGACTTTCTTGTATTTCTTCTTTGTATCTGTCATATGGATTGTGATGTGTGTGTGTGTGTGTGTGTGTGAGAGAGAGAGAGAGAGAGAGAGAGAGAGAGAGAGAGAGAGAGAGAGAGAGAGAGAGAGATGTTGTAGGTAGATTATAGTATCTGTTAATTTCACTTGAGAGTGGGAAAGGGAGCTTATGTAATGATTGAATAACATGGAATATTGCAAACAGAACTAATGTGACAGTGTTTAAAATTCTAGACAGTACTTACAAAACTAAGACAGAAGGCAGTATTTTTCCCACTAGATGGCTGGGGAATGAAATGACTGTGACAGAATTACAGGAAGGTGGGGGAGAGACTTGGAAGATGGCTCAGTGGTGAATTTCTTGCTATACAAGTGTGAGCACCTGAGTTCAGGACCCATGTTAAAAATCTAGGCATTATGGTCATGTCTGTACCAGCTGCAGACATGTGAGAGCCCCTATCTCAAAACTAAGCTGGAAACTGATTGAGTGTATACTTAACATCTCAGCCTTTTACATATATCCATGCTCGCATGCACTACGGTTGGGAGAAATTGTCCAGACAGGAACACTTTGGAGTGAGACAGAGATCTTGAATTTTACATGAAAATTCATGAGAGATTTAATGTACAATGAACAATTCCATTGTTCAAAAGAAGCACACTTGGCAAGTGGGAGGCTGAGGGTCAGGTGCTGGAGCCCATAATGTCACTAGCAAACCTTTTAGAAAGATGTAAGGAGGCACCGACCCACCCCTGTTTCAGGTGTTGGCACACTTTGGAGCACAGACTCCATTTATCATTTTCATCTGAGACTGTGAATTTGAGATCCAATGGTCATGTAGTCGGTGCTTGTAAGTCACATCAGTGCAGAGAAAGTACAGTTACCATTTGAGTTAGGGGGAAAATAAAGCTCTGGTGCTGTCACACAAACAAGTAAATGGAATAGGGTTTCACATGGCAAAATGGACATAAACAGAACATGTTAAGGGTGGTATGCCAAATGGAAATTGAGTCCTTGCAATGCTTATTATAGTTTGTATGGGGATTTTCTCATGTGTTCTATGCAGTGGCTTTTCCCCCAATAGAATGGCCACCTCATGAGGGATATAATCATACCTGTTCATTTAATATATACAAAGGGGGAAACCCCTGGAACAGAGTACTTGTTCAGTATTTGTCAACAGAAGGAGTGACTTATCTGGGAACTCCTGATTGTCTCTGCCAGACATGTATGTGCTGCTATTCCAAGTTTTAATGATTGGTTTCCCTAAGAATTATTAATATGGAAAGGAACAAGGTTGGCTCCAGTTGTGGTTTTCTTTTTTTCATTGTAAAATCTTCCCAGAGCCCTAAACAGCAGAGATGGGCATATCAAACGTCACTGTCACAATAAATGTCCAGTGTACTCTTAGGCATAGATGTTTGGGAGAAATAATCATGCCAGTAGCAGAGCCTGTATCCTGTTAGAATGTAGATGAGATCATTAAGAAGTAACACATTCCATCCACTTACCAGTGTTTGCATACAATGAAGTCTATTAATTGAATGAGCACAAGGAACACTTATGCATCAGAGGCTTACTTCTCCGACTTCATCAATAAATTCTATCTTCAATCCCAAGGATAGATCGAAAAAGAGAAACAGCAGTTTTTTTAAAGACTTTCTTTTGGTCTTTGCATGACTCTGTGTCTGTGTTTGTAAATTTCACTAGTAACTTAGCGTAGATTTAGAATCCTCCAAGGAGTCAGTCACACATTAGGTCTGGGCTCATTTACAAGAGCAAATGAGAATAAATAGCTGTGAAAGTTCCAGAAAGCTCTGTTGCTAACAGAGAGAAAACAGAAAGGGACTGGGTGTCAGATAGAGTAACACTTTGTTCGTTTCCACTTTTAATTAAACTTGGAGATTAATAGATCTCAGCACGGGGTGATTTAAGAGGTTGACAGCCCTCCTCGGTTTTACTTTTAAGATCCACAATTTTAAAAGGATGGTATCCAGAGTTTTTTCATCCACTGAAGTGATGATGTCAACCTGTAGCATTGTTGACTAGCAGATAGATTCTTATGTTGTAGACAATGAGCAGGAGTGTGCATGCCTAGCATGCATGAAAGCCTAGGTCCAATGTTCTGCACTGCAAATAAGAGTGGGAATTAGTGTCAAGGGACTTCATTGCTACACATTTACTTATGACAGCCATTTATTCTTGAAATCAACCCTACTAAGGGTATGCTAGTTGTATTTACATTTAAGAAAATTGAGATTCCATAGAAGTAGAAAGTGGAAAGTGACCTGACTCTAAACCTGAACTTGTTTTCCATGTGCACAGTCACTATGTTTTACATTGTTACAGTAAATATTGACAGCAGGTACCACTGTAAAGCTATGCCAGATGGTTCCATTCTTTTCGATACTATATTCAAGGCCATTTCCAGCCATACATATTCTTTCTCCAACATACTCACACCTCCACTAATTCTTTCTTGTCACTTAACCATTCTAGAGAACAATCTGGTCCCCACATACACTGTGTACTTTCAAACACCCATACATTATTGGGCTCTGCTCCTGCATTGCCCTAGCAATTTTATATCTAAAAGCTGTTATTCTTTCTTCAGACACTGTCTCAGTGGTCACCTCACCTTCAGGATTATCTCAGACTCTTCCAGGTAGTTACAAAAGGTCATCAGAAGTCTTCAGAGTTGTCCTTTTTTGCACTGACATTATGATAGCCTTGATGAAGCTCTCTCTTTGTTCTTCTGAATAGACACAAAGCTTCCTTTGGCAACTCTACTGATTCCCCTCTGCTTTTCTTTGCTTCTGGGGAGTAATGATGAATGATAAGATGGCCCCAGAAGTGGCTGTGGTATTTGTGTGATGACTCAATGCAGTCATACCCACATAAATATCATACCATTTTAAATTTTCACAAACTGTAATCTGTAATGGTTCCCCATGCACCAACTATTTTCTCTCCACTACATATCCATGCATTCTTAACTTTCTGTAATTATGCAATTAAGCAGCATGCCACTGGGGCCACCAGAGTCGTTAGCATAAAGCCTTTCAACTTTCATAACCTGTCACTAGGGACAGTTCTTACATGAGAGGATAGCAGTCTTGTCCATTCCAGTGCCCCAAATCAGACAACCCTTTCTGAAGATAATTGTACTCCAACCATCTTGAAAATGGCAGAAGGCTTAGGAAGAAGGGAACTCCCACTAGATAACTCATCAATAATGTGTTTCTTTACTGACTTTGCTATCTAGAACTTCCATTAAAAAGACAAAACAAAACAAAACAAAACAAAACAACAGAAAAACACCAGATACCATAATAGAGGGAGCCATTATAAGTTTAAAGGGAAGTCTGGCACTAGGGAAATGTCCAGAGATCTAAAAGGATGATCCCAACTAACAATCTAAGCAACAGTCCAGAGGCTACCTTAAATGCCCTGGGGAACAGAAAGGGAATGGATTAGGGGGTTGGTGGGGGGAGCAGGAGAGAAGGGAAGGGAGAGGGAACTGGAATTGACATGTAAAATAAGCTTGTTTCTAATTTAAAGAAAAAAGAAAAAAACCACTGGACATTATTGTGTGCTCCTTTAATCTCAGCCCTAAGAATTTGGGGACAGGAAGATACCTAGGGCTCCCTGGCCAGCCATACAAGCCTACTTGGCCAGGTACAGACCCAGGAGAGACTCTGATAAAACAAAACACAATAAAATATGGTGGGCAGATTCCTGAGGAATAAAGCAACAATGTATTTCATTATGATTTTATACACACACACACACACACACACACACACACATATATATAATGTTTTCATCATATTCAACTTCGATTACTCTCTCTTGTTTCTCTCCTGTCCCCTATAACTCCTTCCCCTCTTCCAGCTACTCCTTATATTTTCATGCCTAGTTTTTGCTGAATATTTTTAAAGATTTATTTTATTTGTTTGTGTATGGGTGTCCGTGTGTACATGTTTCTGTGTGTGTTTGTATGAGTGTATATGCACACATGTTTGTGGGTTCATGTGAAGACCAAAACAGGGCATTATATCTCTTGGAGCTAAAGTTACTGATATATGGAAACCATCTAGCATGGGTGCTGGGATGTAATTTCTGGTCCTCATAATTAAGAAGTAAATACTCTTTACAGATCCAACTAGATGATCTCAACACCCCATGTGTGTTAGCTAGGGGTCTGCAGATTTAGGAAGGTAAAGTGCTGATCCTGTCTTGAACAGAGTATGCTCAGGGTCCTATCTACAACATTTTATTTGGGGGACAAATATTCAATTATTTTATGCATCTGTAAAAATGTTTCTCTATCCCATATCCCACAGTTTCCTTACATACAAGGCACCAAGAAGAAAACTGTGTTCATTGTCTTTATTATTCTGTCTGTGTCTAATCCCCTATAAGAGTGACTGTTAGATTTTATGTCCAACGGTTTTAAAAGCATTTTAATTAAGAAAGATCTACAGGCAATTGTCAAATAATAAAGGCTGTTATTTTACAGTGGCAATGCTATCAGCTTAGACAAAAGGGTCTAGACAGAGGGGTGTGTTGTTGGACAGGGGCAATTGGCAAATATTGAAGGTGGGAACTATTCTTCTTGTGCCCTTGTGTACCAGAACTGGCCCTCTTATGCCTGAGTCTTTCTAACCATTATCATTCCTACACCAGCATCCAGGTGTTGGGAGAAGTAAATCTTTAATTAGAGTTGGAAGGGAAGGATTGAAATGGCATGAGCTTCAAGGAGAAAGTTACTGTAAAAATTTATTTCCTAAAGGAGTCTTTACTCAAAGGTTTTTTTGGGGGGGTTGGGTTCTTGAAACAGAAAATGAATGTCTTGTAACATAGACATTGATTTTATGTGCCCTAACCCATACCCCTTGTCTTCTGGAGCTGTGGTCCTTATAAACTCTGATAATCCCATCAGGAGTCCATGCACTCTGGACTTGGTGGTACTCTTTACTCTGGAAGAGCATATTCACTCTGTGTTGTCATCCCAAGCCTGTTCTGTGGCCTAGTTTAAATCCTGTGCCTCACTGGATTTTTGGCATTTTCTCAGTTCCGTGGTACTTTTCCCTAAGAAGTACTTGCACATCTCATGATAGGACTTGATGCTACAGTGCCTTTCTGACTAATCTTGTATGTCTTTGGATTTGAGAACACAATTGTATCTCTTGTTCTTAGAAGTAGGCTCCATGATGCACAGTACGCTGTAATCCTAACTGGTACAGATTTTTTAAACACTCTGTTAAAATGCTAAAGACAAACTTTCTGTTAAGGGACAGATCAATGTGTGTGAGGTGTGTGTGTGTGTGTGTGTGTGTGTGTGTGTGTGTGTGTGTGTGTGTGTGTGTGCCTATGTGTACATGGATGCTTGGCAGGGTTATGAATGCACATATGCTTGTGCATGTAGATGCCAGAGATCAACCTTAGCTGTCATTCCTCAGGTGTTCTCCACCTTGTTTTCTTGAAACAGTGTCTTTTTCTGTCCTAGAACTCATAGTCTGGTTGATCAGTTAGCTCCAGTTATTTCCCTATCTCCATCTCTCCAGTATTGCAATACTATCTGGTATTGCAAATGCATGCCACTGCATAATGACTTTTAAAAACAATACCAGGATCAAGCTCAGGTTCTCATGCCTATATGGCACCCAAGCACTTTACCAACTAAGCCATCTCTCCAGAACCTTGAATGTCCATGTGTCTTAATACACATTCAGCTATTAAATCTTTGCCTATCATCTAGAATATTATGAATAATGAAATCTTTCCTTCTCAAATTTGGCTTGCTAAGAGTTAACAAGAAAATCCTTAGTTTCAACCTTCCTCAATCTCCAAGTCCCCTTTGCTGCCATAGTCCATCTGGCCCTATGAACATAATTGCATCTTCCTTTGATGAGTCAGTAGTTGCTGGACCTCGGGGCTGTGATGCTGACCATCAATTATCATTGCGTAGGACAAAAGATATAGATGTGGAAGAGAACAAGTATTGAACTGAATGTGAACAAGTCCAGCATAGCCTGTGGAAATCACTTTGTTGAATAAATCCCTTGTCAGTGAGTTCCTGTTGTGGGACTTTTTTCTTCTAAAAGCTTGCTTTGTTCAAGGAGAAAAGAAGGAAATAACCCAGTGCTGTATTATGGTTTTTCATGGGAAATTCGAGCAAATGTCTGCTCACCTGACACAGGGCACTGGTGACAGACCAAAGAAAGATTCCATCACAGTTTCATTTGGTCAACCAGTGAGTATATTTGGGGTTATTTACAGGAGCATGGGTGAAGGGTTGCTTACATGAGCACAGGTAAGGGTTAGCCTACAGGAATGTTGGTTAAGGATTACTGACTGGATCATGGGTGAGGGTTTACTCACAGGAACCTGGGTAAAGGGTTACCCACAGGAGCAAGGGTAAATAATCATTCTCGGGAGCCTGAGTGAGGGGTTAGAGGATCATGGGTGGCTCAAGGACAGCTACATCACCAAAATGCCCACTCTCACATGGATGAAGACCTGTGAAATCTCTATTACTGCACCTCCCTACATGGCTTGCAGGCAATCCAGCCAGTGGGCCAGTCTGTTCTTCACAGCAATTGTTACGGATTCTATGATCATGGGGAGGAGCACTGTAAGTTCTTTAAGTTTCAGGAGCTTCCAGAGCCTCCTAAGTTTGATTTACTTCCTGGGTCTTAACAAGCTTCTGTTTGGGATGGACTGTCTCAATTTGGAGGAAGAAGCTATAGAACGCAAATTAGGATTTGAACTTTCCTTTTATTGAGAGCCTGACTCCAGGAGGTCCTTATCTCTGTCCTGCAGCTTCCACTTCCAAGGATGCCCCTGTGGAATGCTAGTATCTATAGGTCCTTTTACAGGAATCCATCACTTTCTAAATATTGACCCACAGACTTTACTGGATGCAGGATAGAGTACCTGACGTGGTAGAGTTCAGGGACAAGTCTGGCCCTGTTCAGGCTCAAACATGTGTGTTTCTCAGAACTTTCTAATTCAAAGGCATTCTTCTCAATTTGTAGATAAAGAACCTGAGACCATGGTACTGGGGCTAGCAAGAGAAAGAGGTGGGACCACCCATTAGTTATTTACCTCCCCTTTCAGTGTTCTTCACCATCACTGGAGAGTATCAGGTTTTTGTTTCATCTGGGGTTTATTTTTAAATAGAATACATTCTGTGGTTGATTTTGGAGAATGTGAGAATATCTTACCCTGCCAGTCATGAGACTTGGGTTTAACTTCTGTGTCTGATTCCTGGAGGAGCCACTCCAACCTTTGTCTTAAGTAATACAGATATAGAGAATTCTAAAATATACAGAAAATTGTCCCCAGAAACAATACATTGTTTTCTACAGAGATGGCCCCTTTAATGACTAAACTGTGCATGAACCAAATACCTAAGATAACATAATAACCACCATCAAAGATTGACCTGAACAGAAGTCCCAAATTTATTGTCTAAGGCTGAAAAGATTAATGGCATGGACTTTTGTGGGTATATGCAAAGTGTAAACAGGTTTTATTAAGAATTGCTACAGAAAAGTGAAAATTAATGGAAAGTAAAATACCCTAGAATTGAAGGTGTTTCCAGTAGAGGGAAAAATGTCCATTGAATTTCATCTGTTCAGGGTTTTTTTTATTAGAATAGCAGAAACTAAAGAAAGGCTGAAGTTTGAGATTGGTTAGTTGTATGGACAATCATGTGACAATCCAATGGTGGCCAACCTAGGCCTGTGATGATGCTGTTCATGAGAAGCCCACCCAGTTAGGAGTACTTGAACCCTTGACTCTGTCACTCTCTGATTCCAGTTTTAACTTTGACTATCTCCTATGTGTTAGTCATATGTCCAGTGTTAGCATCATCAGATCTTGTCTCCAGTGTTCTTAATTTTAGGTATACCAATCTTACTTTGTTCTTAAGTTTATAGGATCAGCTTATAGTTTTTCCAGGGTAGAATTAATTCTGTTCCAGTCACCAAGATGGACTGCAGCCTTGGTTATCACATATGTGGCTCTTTGTCTATACAGTGATGAGGCAAGGTCTCCTAGAAGCCACCTTTATTTATAATTCAGTTGATAAAATTAGAAGTTCTTAAAATTAAAAGTAGGAGTACCAGAAATAACAAGTGTGATTAACATATGTCTCTTGAGTCTTTGGAGGGGCAAGCCAGCTTGCTATCACCAACACAGAGGCCTGGTCCTCCTTTTATCTGATTATCATATGTGTGTAGATATGAGATTATATTTGATGATATCATATATTTGACATATCATCAAATATCATCTCATATCTACTTGCAAGCCTTCTTATGCATCTCTTAGTGCTCTGGACTCTGCCAAACAGATCCCCTACTCTTTCTCTTCTACATCCTCTGTTTTCACTGCAACATTTATTGGTAGCTGGTCTTTTCACCAAGAGCCCCTTTGTTTTACTGCCATAGTGGTCTAGCTCCTGCATCAGTAGGGTAAGATGAAGAATACATGGACTTTAACAGCTGGTGAGCCTTGGTGCTTTCTTCCTTACAACTTCAGCCCCCTGCTGTTCTCCCATGTTAGCATGGTCACTTTTACATTGAAAGCAAGCATTTTGTCCTCCAAACAGAGAGCTTCTTTTATGTTGGCCAGAAACAACATGGCAAAAGTAGTAGGTAGTGAGAATTCTCTTTCTAGCTTTTACCAGAAGGAGTTAGTCTGTGAAGACTTGCCATCTGGACTGTGTGAAGCTGTAAAATGACCTTTTCTTATTCTCACCATCCAAGTTTCTAGACGAGGGTCAGCAAACAAAATCTCACAAGAAGTGAGTCACAGCCTGAAAACACGTGTCTTTCTGTTTCCCTCCACGACTCCAAGAAGCAGCAGAGACATCTGTGCTGATTCCAGTTGGACTCAGCTCAACATGTTAATCTTGGAACAGAATCACAAGATGGCTCTACAATTTTGAGGCACAGAGTGGCTGTCAGGATATATTGAAACAACTGTGTTTGTAATAACTGTCATATACTAGCACACAGGGCATTACACATACATCTCTGGGTCTACAAACACGAGAATCTGATTATTGTTCTCCATTTTCTTTTTCATGTTGAATTTCACTGACTGGAATTGCTTTTCTACTATAAAATTCCCCTAAAAGCCAACAACAAAATTTGTGGCTAGTTGTCAAAACAACCAGAATGCTATTTGCCTACACAATGCGTATTCTTTCCTTTCTTCTTCTAACTCGAAAAGGCCTGTATATTGTTGAGAATAACAATGCATGTACTCTTAGAAGGCTGAATTGCCCAGCGTCCTTTGAATAAAGAAGTTCTCAGTAGGATGTAGGGTAGGGATTGTTCATGGACCTTCCAAAGTCTTTAAAGGAATCCTTCCAGTTTTCAGACAACCTTTTTCTTTCTTCACATCTCTTCTCCCTGCAATTCTTTATGCCTAGAACTGATGGCTGTTACACTGTGACCAGGAATGACAGTGACAGGATATAAGTAGCTGTATCACTACATTTAGTGGACAGACTAATAGTGTAAGCCAGGGATAATAGTGTAAGCTGTCAGGAATCCCCAGCCATGCAAGTAATTAATTCATAGAGCATTGTCCTTTAGTCTCTTTGGCTTTGTGCAAAACCATCCTGTAATTTACATAAACCTTTGTGATCTCTTCAAAGTAGCTGAACAGTCTGCTAATGGTAGATAGATTTATTGTGGTGGGTTGAATAAGAATGGCCCCACAAGCTCAGATATTTGAATGCTTGGTTATCAGGGAGTGGCACTGCTTGAAAGGGATTAGGGGTATGGTTTTGTTGGAGGAAGTATGATCTGTTGGAGGAAGTGTGTCACTGAGAGCTTATGCTTTGGGGTGGGAGTGGGGATATAATTAAGTGGAAGAGTGTTTACCTTGAATTTAGTCCTGAGAACCACAAAGAAAGAAAATGTATGCTTTAGATTAAATAATATATCATATGCAGAAGGTTTAAGAAGAGAATGCAAAGCTGGGTCTTTAATCCCAGCACTTGGGAGGCAGAGACAGGTGGATCTCTGTGAGTTTGAGGCCAGCCTGGTCGATAGAGTGAGTTCCAGAACAATCTCCAAAGCAATTCAGAGAAACCCTGTCTCAAAAAAAAAAAAAAAAAGAGCAAGAGACAGACAGGGGGGGGGAGGGAGAGAGAGAATGCAAATACTTTATTTAAATTAACATAAATGCAATTTACTTTTTAAATAGAAATGTTTTTATTTAAATTCTTTAATTACTACTCATATTTACACATCCATCCCCCCCATTCCCTCGTCCTAATAGAAACTCTTGATAAATATAATTTTATAAATGCTGCATTCCACTCTTGGAATACAAAAGTTAAATTCTATCATTCCAATAAGCTTTTTTTTTAAATTAATGTTTGTGCAGTATGTATTTTCCCATCTGTTTTATCTTCTTTACTATTCTATTTATAGCCATCCCAGTGGGCTCTTCGACTTTCTACTGGATTTGACAATCTCTCTTTTTCACTGCTGTGTTTACATGACTTACTTGAATGTAATTATTGGTGTGTAGATTTAGGTCTTTTGTTTTATATTTTCATATTGGTTTTCTAGCCATTTCCTCTTTTTTACAGTTCATTTGTTTCTTCTTTTACTCCCTTCTTCTTGGATTATTTGAAAATCATGAGCTCATCTATGTTTTTTCATAGTTTCAAGCTATCTGGCTGTCCTGTTTTCTGACTGTTGCTACAAAGTCAGATGTTATCCCTTCCTACGTGACTCAGATCATGAGTCAGTCTTTGTGTCCTGACCCTTCCCAATCTACCAGTCCACTAGTTTTTACTTTCAGAATTTTCAAATAGTGCTAGATGTATCCTGTCAAAATTTTATTGTAAAGAGTGTCTATTCTATTTGTAACTTTTGGAGACAAGGTCTCATGTGGCTACTTGCTGTGTAGTTAGGGAAGTCCTGTTCTGCTGACCTGCCTGCCCCCATCTCCTAAGGGCTGGCAACACAGGAATACATTATCATGCATGTTAATTCAGGACAGAGAATGGGACTTAGGTTTATGTGCATGCTATTCAAGTTCTGTACCGACCAAGCTGTATTATCCGCCATGCTGACCCTTTTATTTAGAACAAGGAGCTTCCATGATTATTTTAAAACACACATTTTGAAGTTTCTTTTCCTATTCTTGTGATACTTTTTTATGAGTCATAACATTCTATAGATATCATTTTAAACATGACTTTAATAGCTCAATTTTACAGGAACTTTAATTTAGTTTTACAAACAAAACTTTGTATTTGAAATACCATTGCTGTGCTGGGTTGTTATTAGTATGATTTTAACTGTAATGTGATCATGAGCAGAACTATGGCTAATATGGCATACATGCTGTCTTCTAGAATAGTCACAGCACATACTTAACCAGTATAAGATAATAAACTAAAATTGACCTCATTGTACCATAATTAATATTCTAATAATTTAAAATGACTGGACTCGTTAGAACATAAACAACAAAATTCCATTTTACAAGTGTCATTTTACAATAATTAACATATTTTCAAGAAAAAAATACTAGATGCCAAATATATTTCATTGAACTTAAGACTTCAGTTAGAGTGTGACTAAATTATTTATTGGCTGATGATCAAGAGGATAAAAATTACAGAACTGTAATATCAGAGGGTCTGTATCAAGTATCCCATCTCCTCATCCTGCATGTGGAGCAGCAGCCTTTGCATAGGCATAAGCACTTGCATAGGAGCCCACTTGGAGGAAGGTGAGCAACTATTTGTGTGAGCTGGTTGACAGCTAACAGTCTGCCAGGCCCAGCCTCAGAGCTTCAGTTGCATTTCTAACAAGTCTCCAGGTGAGACTGATATTGCGTGTCCAGGACTACTCTGAGGATAGCTCTTCTATAGAGATTATTTGGTTTGCCTATCTCTTTGTAAAACCAGGCTGATCATTCCCTTTATTCTTGGTAACATCCTTGGTCATCCTGGATGCTGATGGGCTTTCTATACATGACTCTCCCATGGAGTCAATAACATGCTGTATCTCTGTAGAGGGTGCACATAGGAGAAAGTTGTAGATTCAACCATATCTTCAGGACGAGGGGCATGTCTCAGTAGGTGACATGCTTTCTGTGCAAGTATGAGTACCTGAGTTCCCAACCCTAGCACATACATATATAAAACTAGATGTGGTTGTGTCTGTTGGAAGTAGCAGTACTTCTATAATGTGATGGAAGACAGAACCTAGAGATGCTCCAGTAGCTGGCAGGCTAGCTATCTTGGCACACAGAACAGAGTATGGAATAGGCCGTCTCCAACATGGGAGAATGAGGACCAGCATCCAAGGTTCTTCTCTCACTCCCACATTTGTGCTGTGACACATGTGCCTGCTCTCCCTCTCTGTCTCTGTCTCTGTCTTTGTCTCTCTCTCTGTCTCTCTCTGTCTCTGTCTCTGTCTCTGTCTCTGTCTCTCTCTCTCTCTCACACACACACACACACACTCACACTCACGCACAGTGTGGGTCAGAGAGAATGTTTTTATGTAATTTTTTATTTAATTTTTACAAATTATAATTTCACATGACAATCCCTTCTCCCTCTCCCCCCTCCCCCCAACCCCCCCACCATCCCCTTCCCCCCTCCACTCCCCATAGAGGGTAGAGCCCTCCACAGGGGCTCCCCAAATTCCACAACATCATCCTGGGCCAGGCCTAGGCCCTCCCCCATGTGTCCTGGATGAGAGCATCCCTTCACGTGGGATGGGCTCTCAAAGTCTCTTCTTTTTTTTTTTCATTCATTCATTTAGCTCATAAATAAAGTCATGCACAATTATGATACACAATACAGTATGTTCACAACGGCATGGCTAAATTAAACCAATTAACATGTTATATCACACATATTCATCATTTTTGTCTTGAGAACATTTAAATTATACTATCTCACAACTTTTAAAATATAGCATATTGTTATCAACCATATTTATCATGCTCTCAGTAGACCTCAAGACTTCACAGAGTCCATGCCTCTTGTCCAACTGCAGTTTTATATCCTTAAACCAATCGTTTCCCCATTGTTAAAAACCCACATTGAAGCCTATAGCCACAATTCTGCTCTCTGTTTCCATAAGTTCATCATTTCTAGGTTACACATAAAATTGAAATTGTGTGACATTTATCTTCCAGTGTGTCACTTATTTTTTTATTTTTGGCAAGCATATAACTTTACTACTTACTAAAGATGAAATCAAATTTGCATGCACAGGTGAGCACTCTCTGAAACACCTTGGATTCATCACATATTTGAGTTTCAATTAACATATATATATATATATATATATATATATATATATATATATATAGAGAGAGAGAGAGAGAGAGAGAGAGAGAGAGAGAGAGGGCAATAATGGCAATATATTATGCATCAATAGCAGCAACAGCTTTTCCAAGTTCTGCAGTCATTTTAACAAAATTGTAGAGACATCCGGCACACTCCATTTAAAAAGCAAAAAGCAAAAAAGAAAAACAAAAACAAAAAAACAAACAACAACAACAAAAAAGTAAAAAACAAAATCCCAGAAAACAGCGCAGTTCTTTTACACTTGTGGTACTTTGCACCATTTTTTTTTAATTAGCTTCTCAGTCATCATCTGGGAGGAAACCATTCTGAGCAACATCATGAAAAACAGCTCTGCTAAAGCATGGTTACTACTATGTATCATAAAGCAGGTCCACATATGAGTGAGTACATATCATGTTTGTCTTTTTGTGATTGGGTTACCTTGCTCAGAATGGTTTCTTCGAGTTCCATCCATTTTCCTGCGAATTTCAAGATTCCATTGTTTTTTTTCTGCTGAGTAGTACTCCATTGTGTAAATGTACCACATTTTCTCTATCCAAGATGCCTCCAGAAGTTCCTTTATTGTATAGGGATGTTTTGGCTATCCTAGGTCTTTTGTTTCTCCATATAAAGTTGAGAATTGTTCTTTCAAGGTCTGTGAAGAATTGTGTTGGGATTTTGATGGGGATTGCATTGAATCTGTAGATTGCTTTTGGCAAGATTGCCATTTTTACTATGTTGATCCTACCTATCCAAGAGCATGGGAGATCTTTCCATTTTCTGGTATCTTCTTTAATTTCTTTCTTTAGAGACTCAAAATTCTTATGGTACAGGTCTTTCACATTTTTGGTTAGTGTTACCCCAAGGTACTTTATGTTGTTTGTGGCAATTGTAAAGGGTGATGTTTCTCTGATTTCTTTCTCTGCCAATGTGTCATCGGTGTATGGTAGGGCTACAGATTGTTTTGAATTAATCTTGTATCCTGCCACTTTGCTGAAGGTGTTTATTAGGATTTCCCTGGTAGAGTTTTTTGGGTCATTAATGTAGACTATCATATCATCTGCAAATAGTGAGAATTTGACTTCCTCCTTTCCGATTTGTATTCCCTTGATCTCCTTTTGTTGTCTTATTGCTCTAGCTAGGACTTCAAGGACAATATTGAAGAGGTATGGAGAGAGTGGACAGCCTTGTCTTGTCCCCGATTTTAGAAGAATTAGATCGAGTTTCTCTCCATTTAATTTGATGTTGGCTTTGGCTTGCTGTATATTGCTTTTATTATGTTGAGGTATGTTCCTGTTATCCCTGATTTCTCCAAGACCTTTATCATGAAGGGGTGTTGGATTTTGTCAAAGGCTTTTTTGGCATCTAGTGAGATGGTCATGTGTTTTTTTGTTTTTTTTTTTTCTTAGTCTTTTTATATGGTGGATTACATTGATAGATTTTCTTATGTTAAACCATCCTTGCATCCCTGGGATGAAGCCTACTTGATCATGGTGGATGATTTCTCTGAATGATTTTTTAAAGTTAATTTGTAACCAGATTTTGGTTCAAATCCTGCATTCTGCTTTTGCTAATTGTATGATCCTTGAGTCTTCACTTTATAGTTCTAGTGTTCTTTTGAGTGATACATACAAAGAAGAAAGAGCAATGTTTCTGTATTGTAGTCACTAAAGTTTGATGATAGAACATATCTGTCCATGGAGCATGAAATTTTTGTGAGCCTTAGTCTCTGGGTCAGTCCTGAGGGTGAAGTGAGAAATCTAGACTTGCTTATAGTTAAGGACACATTGGAAGAACATCCTTAGATTGTGGAGTGAAGTGAATCTATTCCAGTGCATTGTGGGAAGAGTGAGAGGTTAGGAAAGAGAAACAAACAAGGAAGGAGAGTGAGAATCGGGGGAACCCTAAGAATTTAGACTAGATGGCTGGAAAAACACAGACTATGCCTGAGGCAGGATAGACCATGCACCCTCTAAGAAAGGGACCATAAACAAGGACCACAGCTTATTTACAGTGAGAACCACCTGAAATCTTTGATTTTATGAATGTATTGCATACCTATCCTATGGTATGAATAGTAGAGGTAAGATTTGAACCTGGCAGGTAGCTTGGTGCCTCTGCTGTTGTCAATGGTGCTATTCTGTCTTCCTGTGACAGCTCAAAAGAAATACTAATCCCCTGCTTTCCTATCCCTTCCCAAGCATATGGTATCCTGGACTACATTGCTGAAGGTTAAAACTCATCTGAAGTTTCTTTAGGATGATTTACACAAGGGTTCAGTTCTCTTTTCTATGTAAGAATACTGAGTATGAAGAAGCAGGGGCCTGCCACAGTTGTGTATTCAGGGCATCTAACAGACTTTTGAACTTTCCATGGCTTCTGTTGAGCTCAGTTTGCCCATCAAAGATGATGGCGGAATATGTGGGAGATGACTTAATCAGTAAAGTACTTGCTATGCAAACAGGAAGATTTGGGTTTGATTTCCCATAGCCAACATAGGAGCCACATGTCATCATATACACTTGTAATCCTGAGGAGGTAGAGGTGGGAGACTCTCTGGAGCTCACTGGATATCAAGTGTAGCCCACTTGACAAGCTCCAGATTAGTGAGATACTCTGTCCCAAAAATGCAAGATGGACAGCCTCCTAAGGAACAACAGCCAAGTCTGACTTCTGGTCTCCACATATGCAAGAACTGCAGACACTCAGGAAATAGAGACAGGCAGGCAGGCAGGCAGGCAGGCAGGCAGGCAGACAGACAGACAGACAGACAGACAGACAGACAGACAGACAGAAGAAAGAATATAAAGAAAGTGTCTTCATAGAGATATGTTTAGTCAAGTTAGAGACCACAATGCTAATGTAGATCTCTGATTTTCCTATTTACTTCTATTATGTCGTTATTACATAGTATTTTCTGCTCCTCAAACAGTGCCAGGTGTCTTTTGCTCACTGCCAGTGTGATTGGTGGGCAGCTGAAATTTCCTGGAATTGAATAGTTGTCTTTCTTGGCTCCTTTTGTGTCATCTTTTGTCTTTTGCATGCTGAAATCCATTCCATTAGTTTGCCTTGCAGTAATTGATGGATATGTGATTGACTCTCTTAGAATTATAATTAGCTAGGGTGACCTTTCATGCACCACTGAATTATTAAGATTAGTAAAGTGTGCCTACAGCAGGATGTATAATTTCTGCAAAATAACATTTTTAGAAAAACATGTATCTATATAGTATTTTTACATGCTATAAAATATATTTATAAATATAAATTTATGTTTATAAAATATTTATATACATTTATATTTATATATAAATAGTAATTAAGTATATTTTATGTGTGTAAAGTACATATTGTATTGGTAAATTATCATGTGCTGTTCGGGTTTGTTAAAGGTGGACTCTGGGAATGAGTGGATATCTCATTGTCTCATATACAAGATTGTTTATATCAGTTGTCCTCTAACCCCTCCTGTTCTGGGTCAGACTGGGCCCCTGGCTCTATAATGTGAAGAGAGAAAAGCAACAAGTTCTTAAGGGTGTTAAAACCCTGTTCTTGGGGGCAGCTAGAAGGTAAACTATTTCTATCCCAGGTCACTTTTTTTAAATTTTGTAACATCAACATGCCTCCTTGAAACACTCAAGTGGGAATCCATTAAAGAAAGCTCAGTGGGAAACTCAAACTGGAGCTTTAACTTCATAACTTGATCTCTGCTTGGTATAGTAAGTCCTGACTTTATATTACCTTTGTTTGCTCTCTCAATCAGGCTGTTCTTGCCATCTCTGCTGAATATTGTAAACTCATGATTTGATGTTTTGCTATCTGCTGCCTCTGTCTGTCTATCTACCTACCTACCTGACTGTTCATCCATATATAGATATAGATATATCTGACACTTGAAATATGCATGTGTATTTCTCTGTTTTATAAAAATAATCTGTGCCTCTCTATATAAAAGAAGCTATTGTGCAAATGTGTATGTGAATGCACACACACACACACACACACACACACACACACACGACATATACCTTAATGTTTATATGTATTTCAGTTGGGGTCATAATGCATCACTTTCTTATGGGTTTATCATTCCGAAGCTTCCAGTAGCAGTGAGCTGAAGAGGCTAGGTGTTGTCTGCCATTGTGTGTTAGAGATGCCATGGTAACCTAAGGATTTTGGTATAGGTTCTCATGGAGAGATGATGAATGGGAAGGTCTGTTTCCTTACTTCTCTGGAGTCTAGACATCCTGGAGAACAGGTGTGCCTTCCCTGGGGAGTGGAGACTCAGAATCCCTCCTAGTAACCAGGACTCCATGAAAATTGATCAGAAGTTTGGGTGAAAAGGATCTGATGCTCAGACATATCTCATTAGCCATAGATCCTCTTTTAATTTACTTTCTGTCTTTAGTGTCCATTTATTATCCTTACAGGCTAATTCTCTCCACAGCCTGAAGGTTCAAACACTATTTTTCATGAAGTAAAGAGACAGTGTTCTCAGCTCACCCTTTGCAGGAGGAGAGACTCAAGCTCCCACGGAAAATGAAGCATTCTTTTTCCTACACATTGACAAACTCTACATGTGTTTATCAATGTAACTATTCAGCAAAGTAGTTGAACTTCAGTTTTTTAACCTCAGACTTTTCCCATCTTTGGGATGGAGCCCTGATGGTACTTCAGAGCTTCCCCTGTCCTGTGTGGTTTTTTTTTCCCTATATACCTGCCTTCCATGTTGCAGTCTCCCCATAAATTGTAACTTGAGGATGGAAAAGTACTATATGCTGAATCAAGTGCATACCTATTAAGTGATTTGTAGTCATAAATATTTGAGTATTATCTATAAGTGAAAGACATGGGGTTGTTTCCACATCACTATAAATTGCTATCTATCTACCTTTTGTAAATCAACAATGTATTTATTTTCCTTCCATGGTTTATGCAGTCATTTTAAACTACTACATTACAAGCTTTTACCTGTTGCCGAGGCAAAGCAACCCTACTGGTGAATTGGATGTGAAGGAAATTGCAAGGTTTCCTGGGATAATTGACTTTCTGTTCACTGTGCAGACATAGGGATTAGAAGGTTGTGAATAAAATTTCAGTATCTGTTTGTAGTTGGGATGAGTAACTCACTATGTAATATTGTCTGTGCTCTAATTGTTATGTTTTTATCAGTTGTTTAATAGACAAGTAGTCCGAAATAAAAGGGAGAGTCTAGAATATGGCATTGTTTATGTCATCACATTATCACTCATGTTGATATCTAAGAGATTAGGAGACAGATCACATAGATATAGTACACTAAAAGTAATCAAGAGACCCCAGGGGACTTCTGTGGAGATGTCATAGTGTTTCCTGAGCAAGAATGCAGACCTCAGTTCAGATTCCAGCACCTATGAAAAAGTCAGATAGTGCATCACAAATCTGCAAACCTGGCATTGGAGCTAGAGACAGAAAGATCCCAAGTGTTTACAGGACATATAAAAACTGACTACGTCTTCTTTGTGGGCACTCTATTTGTCCTTTTTTGGAGGGTAATGTCTTGACTGGAGCCTAGTCACCACTTAAGAAAATGTTTACTATCTCCTAAGTTCTTTCATGGGTTTTGAGATTCATAAGTTAACTTATTTCCTTAGTATCCGCAACAGAAATGTCTGTAGAACAGGATATTTAAGGGGGCCACTACTTGGTAGAGCTTGGTCATATAAACTTGAGTCCCATGGTGGTACTCATTGTCTTCCACTTACCTTTCTTCAGGTTGTACCAGTGCGCTCATTCCACCACCATCCTCTAATTTTCTTATGACCACAGTAATGCAGTAGTCACAAAGTTAAGACCAGGAGGATGGATATTCTCATGAATATCCACTGGCTTTGATGGGGATTCAGAGAGCACTTTTGAGGCTATTCTGTTGGTATCAAAGTCTTGAGTTCTTGTATCTATTAGAATACTGGATATTGGAGTATCCAGAAGCACTGGGGTTGGCCCCAAATTTTGTACATCTGTATGTGTGTGTGAAGGGGATATACATGAAGAATCCAGAAGAAAACCTCAACTGTCATTCTTCAAGCAGTTTATATCTTGCCTCAGAGTTTGATTTTTGTTGTTGTTGTTGTTTTGTTTTGTTTTTGATATTTTTTAGATAGGATCTCTCCTGGCCTAGAACTTGGCAAGTAGGGTAAATTGGCTAGCCAGTGAGCTCTAGAGATTCATCTATCTATTTCTTTCCATGTCTGGGATTCCAAGTAAATACTGTCACACCAAACTGTTAAAATGTTGGTTCTGGAAATTGAGATTTGTGCACTTGCAAGACAATCACTTTACCAATTGAGCCATCTCCCCTGATCTTGGTTCCCATGATTTGCATGAATTGTCTATCTCAGATATAGGATGAACATCCGTAGTGAGTCCTATGACGTACTGTCCAGACCCTCCCCCTTTATGATTTACCCTGTGTTCATACAGGACCAGATACATAAATATAAGAGAGCTATATCCTTTTGGGGGACGTGCCATCATGTAGTGAGTGAATCTTTCCTGAGTTCTCCACTCCCATTGGTGCCAGGTTTCATCCAGTGAGTAATTCACCAAAAATACAAAGTTCGGGTTGCTGCATCCCTCAACTAAGCACTATTATACTAGACTACTTTTGTGCCAACCCTCTTTCTACTCAAATCCTGCTGTTAATCTCAAGATTGGTCTTCCCTTTCCTTTGTGTTATGTATTCATTGCAATTTAAGAATCTACAGAAAATCAGTCTGCAACTGCCTCAGTAAGAACAGAATTCAGTGTGATAGCACTTAATACTTCCTATTTTTATGGCTCCCCCAACATACCTAAACATAATCTTGCTCTTCTTGGGGAGTGCTTGTCTTATATGCTAACCTGCTGAAAGCATTCTCAGATAGCAGATTGCCTCCCACTTGACTGTGAATGTAGCCTTGTGTTGAGACCTCCCCTCTATGTATTGCTTCTCTCAGATGCAGCATGTCTTGTGACTGGAATCATGGAAAGCTCTTCTTATACTCCTTCTGTACGTAATGTGACCCCAGGTTCAGTGGTTCAGTTTCCTGTGTTCTTCAGGGGAAATCAAGAAACAGTGTATTCTGTCTGTAATATAGCAAGGTCATGTGACTTTGGGACATCTTCATTGGAAAATCTGGGCTATTAAAAATATAGATCAGTCTGTCATCCCACCATGAACATGCCCAGTACCATCTACAATTAGAATCTGAAGTGTCTATACAACCAAATCTCCAAATAACCATTCTAACCAAATGACATGATAGCCCAGATATCCCCGTAAATAATGTTTATAAAATGATGCCCACTTCCTTCTATTTTAAAATTCAAATTTTGGTTACCTCATGCCTTGGCCCTGGGGTCTAAGGAGAACAATTTTGAGTAGTGTAACTCCTAATTCAAAAGTAGTTTAAAGTTTAGATTTGCACTGTTAGACCTAAATTGAGGTCAGGTCTCAGGGGATATGCCCAAAAGCTATGGAGTACTCCATCAAAAGAAGAGATATTCTTTCACAGAAGGTCATGCTGACTTCAGTATTTATGTTGCCACCAAAGCATTGCAAACTGGCTGTCCTGATGCTTCTAAGGCAAGAAAAAATATGAAATGGAATTTATCATGTGAAAAGGCAGACAATATTTCCTTTTAAAATATTTTCTGTATTTGAATATTTGTGTGTGTGTGTGTGTGTGTGTGTGTGTGTTTGTGTGTGTGTGTGTGTGAGTGCGTGCACATACTCAGATATCGATGAAGGCCAGAAGATGACCAATCCCCTAAAGCTGGAGATACAGGCTGTTGTGAACCACTGCTCTAGGTACTTGGAATGGAACTTGGGTCACTTGGAAGAACAGGAAATGCTCTAAACTGCAGAGTCATCTCTCTATCTGCAATGAGTTCCATTTAACAGCTAGGGAAATGATCTGTTCTGACCCAGCATAGTGTAAGAGGAAGCACTCAGCATGTTGTATTTGCAGCATCACTCTTCTGTAAGGGCATAAGTGAGCATATCCATGCTCAGGAGGTAAGCAAGGGAGAAAGGAAAGAGACGTGGGTGTCTTGTGACAAGTTTTCTCCATTTGGCTAATTCTCTTTAGTGAGTTATGTTAACAGATTGCCACTTAAGATACTCATCTATCTAGAGAATTTGTGATGGATTAGAGTTTACTTATAGAACTGTAATCCCTGAATCAGTGCTAGCCATGGTCAATGATAGAGCCTGTCTTGGAAAATGAGGAGGTGATTGAGAAGACAGTCTCTGGTCTTCACGTCCACATCCACACACAAACGTGTACATATATAATATGTCCCAAACATGAATATTACAGGAATAAAGTTATATTATCTATACGAATTACAAACTACACCACTGTAGGCAGTATTGACTGACTCCCAAAATGCATGATGTCATACATTATGTCACTTTATCCTCAGAATGCTAGTGAGACACAACCCCTGTAGCAGTATCTGGGAGCCCAGCCATAGTCAGGAGACTGGGTGCAGTGAAACAATTGTATTGTGACTGGTAATATTTTGACCACAATACCTCCCCTTACCATTATGCCTTAATATCCTTCCATATGGTTCTAACTTAGAACAATTTCTGCTCAATAAATAAACTGCATAAATAGCTTTTTAAAAATACCTGTTTTATTTTTAGTCTTTTGAACTTTTAAAAAATCATGCATGTGCCTGTTGGATTGAAGATTTACTGTTTCCTGCCTACTTAGGCTGGTGGCTAGAGATAAAAGAGCATTCCTCTAGGAACTTTTAGAAAAATCTACACTCAATGAGACAATGAGCCTGAATGACACTGCTTGTGGTCCTGATAACAATGATCCAGTATGCAGCTGTGTAGAAAGGCTATTGTTTTCCAAGTCTCTTGGGGCATTGGGATGCTAGACAGATGCCAGGGAGGCTGAGTCTGATTAAATAGCCTCAGAAGGACTAGCCCACTCACTCCCATAAACTTTTAAGTTCCAATAGAAATTGAAATGAAAGAAGAAGTTTTATGAGTGTAGTTAGAAAGGCTAGGCTCGGAGAAATTAGAAGGCAAACTGTCTTGTAAACAATGTGCAATTTGAATTGGAATCAGCCTTGGTGATTTCCCTTATAGACTCTCAGTGTTCCTCACGCAGAGTCTATTCCACCAAAAGCAGTGATGGACAGTAACACTTACTTTTATGTGAGTAGTAATCTAAAACTTCCTTATTTACCAGGCTTTCTTAGGCATTTTACAACATTTGTAATAGTTCTGTGAGTTTATCTTTTCTTTGAAATGGTTTCATGGCAATAAAAGAAAACTCCTTAACAGTTTCTCCTAATCTGTTTTCTCAGTTGTATAATCATGCAAAAGCGGCAGTATCCACTTAGAAGGAAATGTTGTTTTTCAGTTCAGCATTCTTTCAGGCATCTATGTGACTCATGTTGCTGGAAGACCCTTTTAGAAAGATTTCTTTGCATGGGCAAAACTGTAACGAAACAAAACCCTACAGTTAAGTTATTAGAACACTTGAAGACTCTTCTTTAAGTTGTAATCACTGTTGTTTCCAGGCGAATGGAGTTGTAAATTCCAGCTCCATAACGTGTCACAGATTTCTGTGCATCCAGTTTCTTTCATGCCCCGATGATGTTTTTCTTATAACTAACATGAAACCCGAGTGAGGTGGAACAGTGGCTGATTCAAATATTGGCAGCATATTCCCTTTGCTCAATATGTCTGTGAGGGGACCAACCTCACAGGCATCTCAGTGAGCTGTCCCTGAAGGTTGGAACTGATTTGTATGGTGGCTGCTGGGCAAGGAAAGTTTCCTTTTCAGCACCATGGACAGAACTACAAAGCAGGCAAGGATGTAACCAGACTGCAGGGAAGCAAAATTTTTTAAGTAAATTTATTTATCTATTAATATCCAGGCATCAGTTTTCCCCTCCCTCCTCTCCTTCCACCCCTTCTCTGTTCTCACCCCCCCCCAATCCACTCCTCTTCTGTTCTGTTTAGGAAAATTATTTTCCTGGACCTCAAATGTCAGCAGTTCCCCTATTAGGTATCTTAAGTTTCCCTACTTTGAATCAAATTGAAAACATAAAAACATATCTCAGGATGGGGAATCAAAACTTGATCTTGGAGTTCACAGACCCCAGTCTGACAGCTGGAGAACCAACATAATAAGATCGAACCAGGCCCCCTGAATGTGGGTGTCAGTTAGGAGGCCTGAACAGTCTATGGGGCCTCTGACAGTGGAACAAGTATTTTTCCCTAATGCACAAATGGATTTTGGGAGCCTGTTCCCCATGGAGGGTTACTCTCTCAGGGATTGGGGGAGGGGGGTCTAGGCCCTGCTCCAAAAGATGGGACAGACTTTGATGATCCCCATGGAAGGCTTCGCTCTCTCTGGGGAGTGGATAGGGTGGGATTGGGGGGGCAGTAGGGGGCATGGGACGATGGGAGGGAGAGGAAACTGGGATTGATATGTAAAATAAGATTGTTTCTAGTTTAAATAAAAATTATGTATATATATTAAAAAAACTTGATCTTGGCTCATTTTGTTCAGATCACATGAAGAAGGCAATCCTGGCAGGGGTTGGAGAAGTGGGGCATGAGAGGTGTGCGTGTGTGTGGGGGGGTGAAGTTGAAGAGCTGATTCCCTTGGGAATAGAGGGAAATACACATTAAAGTTCCCAAAAGAGCACACCAGTTGTGGTGTGTGTTCTAGAAGAAATAAGCCAGCAGCCAGTGGGAAGGGAAGTGTAATGGGGTTTGCTTTGTGCTAGGCCTTGGACTCCCCAGGTCTTTGTCATAGAAGGCTTCAGAAGAAACCCATATTCACTTATCAGAAATTGGATCCCCATTATTTATGATCTGGTCAAGTCCTCCTTGGTAGGCTCTGTGAACTCATCTGACCAAAAAGCAAGAAACTGTAGCTGGGTCTAGAATGTAAAAAAGAAGAAGAAGAAGAAGAAGAAGAAGAAGAAGAAGAAGAAGAAGAAGAAGAAGAAGAAGAAGAAGAAGAAGAAGAAGAAGAAGAAGAAGAAGAAGAAGAAGAAGAATGCTGGCAGTGTATACATAAAACTTCAAATAGCAAATAGCTCAGAGATAATAAATGGAGTGCCCTGTCAGTGCAAGCTAAATAAACACATTTATTGTAAATGATCTGACAATGGAATTATTGATTATAAATCCAAGGTTTGACTTTTTGGAATGTCTCCATTTAGTTCCTAAGAAAGGGTGTGACTCTTGATCTATCCATGGTCGTGTCCTGGCAGTGTCTCACCAAACAGCCACTTCCCACTGTGATTAATCATCCTGGGGTCACTCAGCTCTCTCTCTGGTGTTCATTGCATTAGCCTGCAATGCTTCTCAGCAACCACATGTACAGCTGGTGCCTTCTACAGGAGTTGGATTTTGCCTACATCTACTGATACTTCCTCAAAGTAGAAAGAAAGCAACAGGGAAAGACAGGGCCAACTACAGTGTGACTAACATGTTCAGGTGTTTACTGTGCTTAGACATATATGCATATAAGCGATATAGTCTCATTTTTCTTAAGGTGAATCCATTAGTGGACTTAGTGGCCATATTTGCTCACTCTTTTCTAGTTTTGTAAAAGTATATTCTGTATACATGTGTGTGCAGGTGCATATGATCACTTGTGTGAATGAGTTTGTGCACTTGTAGGTAGACACTGAATGTTTTTCTCTATTCCTCTCCATGATATTTTCTAAAATGGGGTCTCTCACTGAACCGGGGCACCACTCATTCAGCTAGACTGAGCTGTTGGCAGATCCCAGGGATCCCTTTTCTCTGCCTCCCCAGTCCCGGGATTATAAGCAGATATCACTGTGAGCTGGAGAGATGGCTTACCATTAAAGAACACTTGTTGCTCTTCCAGAGTACACAAGTTCAGATACTAGTACCCAAGTTGAATGACTCACACTGCCTGTGACTCTAGCTCCAATGGAGCTGACAGTCTCTTTTTACCTCTGTATGTACCATTTGGCATACACACATATACAATGAACAAAATATTTATTTACAAAAGAAACAAGTGCACATCACCATTTCATTCTTATATATGAATTCTGTGGATCAGAAGCCAGGTCTGCATGTTTGCATAGCAAGCACTTTACCAACTGAGCTATCTCTCCAGCTCCTGGTTTTGTAGTGATTTCTATTTAAACCTTGTAAGCAAATTAACTATAAAGATCCATTCATCAAGGAAATTATTTCTAGAGTACTTTTAGTTAACTCAATGTTATTAGGCATCAATCTCTTCAGAAATATAATTACATGGGATTGTCTATAATATATCTGTGTGTATGTATGTATGTATATGTTACAAAAGCCACATTAAGTCACATAACATCAAATCATTAAGTGACTCTGAAGGGAAACCCAAATGACAGTGTGAGTTCCTCCCTGTGGGATTTGCTTAGTTGTTTTCACAGCAAACAAGGAACTGACTTGAAGGACATAGACATATTTGTCCTTCAACATGGTGCCAAGTCTTTGTAATTCTGGTTAGTTTAGGCTTTTGTACTTTTTTCTCTGTTACTTCACTTGTAAGTCTTGTTCTTTTCATTAGTGTGTGTGTGTGTGTGTGTGTGTGTGTGTGTGTGTGTGCGCGCACGCACGCGCTCATGTGTCACAGTACCAACTGGAAGGGTCAGATGAACACTTGAGGTTCTCTCCTTCTATCTCATGTTCCTGGGATTGAACTCATGTCATTGCTTTGGAGACAAGCAGTTTTATCCACTGAGCTGTATTACTGGCCCTTGTTCTTTTATTTTGACATACTGCTTAACACTTCTACTGAAAATATGCATAGCACCCTGGAACAGCATATTATTTACAGATAATGTATGACTCTTATTTAGTATATGTGCATTTACTTCTATAAGAGTTTTGTCTATCTCATTTGTTGCTTTTTCTTCCTCTCTCTCTCTCTCTCTCTCTCTCTCTCTCTCTCTCTCTCTCTGTGTGTGTGTGTGTGTGTGTGTGTGTGTGTGTGTGTGTGTGTGTGTGTCTGTGTGTCTGTGTGTGTGTGTGTGTGTGTGTGTCTGTGTGTGTGTGTGAAGGCATACTCCTGCTAAAGTACACATGTAGAATTCAGAGGACAACCTCAGATTCTTGTCCTTATTATTCACCTGTCTGAGACAATGTCCTTCATTGTCATGTAGCCTGGCTAGCTGGCCCATGAGCTTCTGGGGATCTCCTCTACCTTCATTGTCATCATAGCA
The DNA here is from genome assembly GCF_003668045.3 of Cricetulus griseus. Taxonomy (NCBI): domain Eukaryota; kingdom Metazoa; phylum Chordata; class Mammalia; order Rodentia; family Cricetidae; genus Cricetulus; species Cricetulus griseus. The sequence goes on from NC_048598.1 coordinate 62,435,053, forward strand.
GAGTGGAGATTATAGATACATATTACTGCTTAAATGTTTACATGGGTCTGGAGGATTTGAACTCAGATCCTCAGCACCTATTTATTAACTGAACCATTTCCCTAGTTGCCCAATTTCATTATTAGGCAAAGCCCAAAATGATGTCAATATTTGAATTTTGTCTTCAACATGGAAACTAAGATTGATCATTTATTTGATTTTTCTAGAATGTGTAGAATTCTGTTAGAGTCTTGATTACTATGAGAGACAGATTACTATTATCTTCCTCTACTACCTCTAGGAGCATCCATATCCCTTTCTTTAAAGTTTATCCCAGAAGTTGAGCTCAGACAGATTTCAGTAGTGTTTTGCACAGTGGGCTTGAATTGGGGTATATGTTTTCACTTGAATGTGTCTAAGAATGATGGGCATGCAACCCTTGAAATGGTGTTTGGAACACAGAGAAAAATGTGTGGGTGGTGAGAGACTGATGTGTATTTGATCCAAGATAGGGAGTCATCATGACCCAGTGGCCACCAGGTATAAGGGATAAGGTCTCAGATGTGGGGACACTTTAAGGTAGTTAGGCATTTTCTCTCCATCCACCTCAAAGAACTCATCTGTCTTGTCTTTCTTCTTTACTTTTATTTTCTTCTACAACTACAAAGAAGAGCTTTGACAGCCCCGGAAGGCCAGGTTTGTATAGGCTTTTCCTCTGTAACTATTTAAAGCTAAATTCAGCATGCCAGCTCTGCTCTTCATCTGGTTATGTGACTTGGGGTGTGAAGAATCTCTTTTATCCATCCCAATTTAACAGTGAAATGGAGATACAAGTTTCTCTCCTAGGAAAGAGTTGAAGTGGAAAGAATGTAAGGGCTACAGGATGTGGGTGGTGCTACAAAACACAGTCTTCAGGACATGGCATGCCTATTACACACAGGAACACACAGCAACTTTAGTTGCCTCCACAAGACCTTCTCAAGACCGGACCAGCCAGCATCGACCATGGATGGATGAAGGGCTCATGATGTACTGCCTTTGTCTTGGGATTTATTGGCAACTAAGAGCTTCTGAAGGAGGGAGAAGCATTTTCTTTAGTGGTGTGGTCACTAAGTTGCATTTGCTCCTGTGAATAACCAGCTCATGTTCATGAATTGACTGTAATTCAACCCAGTGGGTCACAAAATAAAACTGAAAGACTCACTCAAAAGTAAGAATAGGTCCAGCAGGAGTGAGAGAGGGGTGAGTAGGTAATGGTGGAAATTACTAGAAACACATTACATACATGTATGACATTACTAGATAATTGAATCGTGAGTCCTTCTCAAAAAGGAAAGCATTGGAAGTTAAATGAGAATATAATATGTGAACACTTGAAGTGCATTCTGTGACAGTTAGCCCACATGCACTGAATTTCAACTAAATCCAATGCAGAGTCCAGGCTTTTTTTCCATCTATCAATGAAATAAAAATGAAAATAAAACCATTTGCATATTTGGCGCTTATAGATATGGAAATCTGTTTTTCTTTAGCTTCACAGTGGCTATCATGGACACAGCTCTATTGAGTCTCCATTGCAATGGCAGGAGTGCAAGCTAGCTGGGGGGGAAATCACAGGATTAATTGCCAGCCTCCTTATCCACTAGAGAGAGGAGCTGGGATGAGTGTGGAAACTCACTGGAGAAGAGCATGTTATCAACGAATTATAAGATATTCAGACGTCTACCCAAAGTGTGCCTTGCAGTAAATCTTTGGTTCTGTCCTGTGAGAAGAGAGATGGCTTTTCTCCCTGTGTCCATCATGGCACAGCGATTACTCCTTACCTTGGTGTGCACATTTATCTTCCTTGCTTCTAAGAAAGGAAAATTGGCCCACTCTAGAATCTCCATTTAGCTTCGGTACTTTAGCTTCTTGATGGCTCTGAAGTAAAAAGGGGAGGGATTATCAGTGGCTGGAAAGTGGGTTTTAGTGACAACTAGAGAATTAGAGAGAAGATAGCCTCTTATTTTTGATAACTCTTATCCATGAAAATGTACACAAGAACACATGGCTATAAAACACACTGACACTGAACGATTTCCTTCAGTGGTTTCTCTACTTCCTGATTCCTGGAATTTGGTATAAGCTACTTTTTTTTTCTTTTCCACAGCATGTCATGATAGGTGTATTTGCTGAAGTACTCCATAGGCAGCTCTTTGTCCCAAAACACTTTTTTTTTGTTCAATAAGAGCTCCCCCTTCCCCTGGGTAAGAGTTTGGGGAGTTCCCTTCCAATGAGATCAGGTAAGATAGATCCGTGGGGTAAAGGGTGCTTTTTATGTAAGCATAAGGACCTGAGTTTGATCCCTAGAGCCTATATAAAAGCAAATGGATGTGATATCATAAACTCTTAATCATGGTACTGAAGAAGCAGGAACAGGTGGATCCCTGGTGCCCACTGGACAGGCAGGCTGTACAAATCAATGTGCTCCAGGCAATGCCTCAAAAAACAACAGTAAGAACAGAAAGAGATAGAGAATGATAGAAATAGACAACCTGATGTTGACCTCTGGCCACCACATATACGCACACACATGCTCACTTGCACACAAATGCCCATAGACAGTTGCTTATGTGTGTGCACACAGGTGCACACACATCCAAAGGAAAATGTTTTATCTTTTTCTTTCCTAGAAGATAGCCACCCCATCTGCCTTTGTAGATGATATGTAGTCATGAATGACAGGACCTTTTCATGATATATGTAAGATAATATAGGCATGGCACAATTTTGCATCTTGTATACATCATATTGAATACCATATTTGCTCTTAGGAGGCCCTTCCCAATTCCATAGCATTTTAGAAAAGTGAACGTGCTTCACAGACTTTATCTCAATATCCCACTGTGTGTTCTGGGAGTGAGCATTGATGGGGAATGTACTGTGTATTTTTATCTTACTAATTGTTAAATTAAGTTCTGTTTGGCCAATGAAACAACAAGTTAGACAGGACTAGGAGTCAAAGAGGATTCTGGGAACTGTAGTAGAGAAGTGGTGATCCAGGCCGGAAGTGACATAGCAAGGAGACTCATATTTGAGCGAGGAGAAACAGGAAGTGTTCCTCTTTCCCCTTCGCCTCCTCCAGCGGCAGGATGTGAGCCACCAGCAAGAAGGGACACCAATAAGGTGTCCGATAAGATAAGTCTTATAAAATATATAAATTTACGATAATTAAGACTGAGCTAACAGTTGAGAATCCTAGTCATTGGCCAAGCAGCATTGTACCTAATACAAGTCTTTCTGTGTATCATTTGGACCCTAACTCAGGCGGGAGGCTGGCGTAGAGCACACACATGTCGGTGAGGCTCGGTGGCTTTTGGCGGAAAGATTTATCATAACAGAGCATCCTCTGGCTGTAGTGATTGCAGCCTTGTGAGCCATCAGATTAATTAAAAGAGACCGATAATCTAAAGGAAGATAGCCTTCTGTTTCCTTTATTTTTCCTTATCTTGAGAATCTGTACATGTAATCAAAGCTAAACAATTCTTCATGATCAACGTCAGCCTGAAAGATCTCTGTGCAGTTGGCTAAAATTTTCTAACACAACCACCCAAGTAATATTGCTTCAAAAACATGCCATGGTCAACTCATCACATATGACTCCATCCTCAGTCTATACAAATGTCCAAGAGAAATAATATTTAGTTACTACCGATAGATAATTCCCATTTAATTAAAGCTTATTAATTTAAAAGCTGACATAAATTGTCTTAGTCTTTTACAATCCCGGCTGTAGTGAGTGTAATCTCTACACCTGGATTTACTTATTACTTTATATGGAATTAGTAGACTAGAAGCAAAAGAGATGGAAACTTCAGATGTAAAATTTTAAAGAAGCAAATCAGTTTCTTTCCTTCCACTCAGCCTGAAATATTTAAAGGAAAAACTAGAGTTTATCCATCAGTAAGCTTTATTGATATTAATTAATCAAATCCTGAATATGATGCAACATTCTAGAAGAATGTACAAGTATATAACAAAAGTTGTCAGTCCTGATTATCTTTAGCCATCAACTTGATACAGTGTATAGTCATCTAAAAGATGTCTCAGTCCAGGGATTGCCCAGATCAAATTGGCTGTGGGCAAATCTATGGGGATTATCTTGGTTGTTAATTGATGTAGGACTGCCCATTGTGGACACCACCATCCCTAGGCAGGTAGTTCTGGGCTTCATAAGAAAGCCAGCTGAGTATAAGTTTAATAAGCAAGCAATAAGCATTCCTCCAGAGTTTCTGCTTCATATAGCTGCCTGAATCTCTGCACTGACTTCCCTAACTAACAGTAATCTGGAAATCTAGACTGAAATAAACCCTTTCTCCCTTAAATTGCCTTTTTGTCTGAGTGTTTTTTATCACAGCTGGAGAATATCAGGGTATGTTATATTTTAAGAACTAAGTTTTTGCAATGGGGAAAAGACTGTTTAATGGGGGTGATACTACCTTCGTGGACATTTTTGTGAAGAAGGAAAAATTTATTCATTCCTGGTGGGGTCAGGGAATATCTGAATAAAACAAATGAAGCAACAGCAACCAAACATTCTAGATGATAATGAGGTTATAGAGAGGATGTTACAGATACAGGTCAAAAGATCCAGTCATGTGACTCCAGTCTGCATTTCAAGGTAACACTGGAAATCAAAGAATATTGAGGGAATTAACTAAAACAGGAAAAGCATCATGGTTGATCTTCCTTGTTAACTTGACTGGGCTAAAAAACAGCTAGGACATGATGAGGCACATGTGGATGTCTTCTTCCCATAGGCCAGGGGCCTGAGCAAGAAGAAAAGAGAAAGTAAAAATGTGATTGGTGTGCTAGCATTCATCCCTTCTGTGCCTCTGCACCTGCTATGATGTGAGCATCCTCTCCTATGCTGGGAACTAAGCTCCTCGCACCGTGTTTCCACAGCTTCTATGGACTCACACTTCTGAAACACTGGGCCAAGATAACGCCTTTGTCCCTTGTTTCTGCCAAGTGTTTTTATTATAGTAATTCTGGAGTTACTAATACAAAGAGAGACAGAAAGAGTCAGCAAAGCTCAGGTGCAGCTGGGCCAGATGGAAGTTTAGTGGAAGATAAGGAGATCTCTCCAGAAGGTCAGCTACACTCTTACCAAAAAGACAGGTGCCATATCTGTGAGTTATGCTTCCCAGCAACTCTTCAGTCTGGATGATACAATGAGACTTGGAGTGAAAATAGCTGGTGAACGGCCTAAATAATGCAATAAATGTCATGCCACATTCTCATCGCTTCTTCGGTGTATGTATTACAGAGCTCAAATGGACTGCAGCCGTTAATGTCTGTTTTCTTTTATTTTGGCATTCATCATTTTTGTTTGAATCAATAAAAAAATGGAATCTTTGTTCTTTAACATTTAAATAAATTGGTATCATGCAGTGTGTCATCCTCTGGCCTTTTTGGTGTGGCTGGTCCCGAATCATCCCATCCTTGGAGATAGGAAGAAATTGGTTCAGGTTATTTAAAGCTTGGCTCAACGCTGTTCTTAACTCTTTCAAGTCCTCTTTGAGATGATCTCACCAAAGACTCTATAGAGATTACTCTGTGTGTGTGTGTGTGTGTGTGTGTGTGTGTGTGTGTCAGAGAGAGAGAGAGAGAGAGAGAGAGAGAGAGAGAGAGAGAGAGAGAGAGAGAGAGAGAGAGAGAGAGAGAGAGAGAATAGTTACACAGGAGAGAGAATAGTTACACAGGAAGCCAGAGGCTGTTGTTTTTGCTTTTATTTATTTTAAGACTTCTCTCACTTGCCTAGAACTCAATGATTTGGCTAGGGTTTTCCTTTCTTTGGCCCCACTTGCCAATGATCCACCTGTCTCTGTCTCCCCAGCAATGGGGTTATAAGTGTGCATTATCACACTCTGCTCTTTTTATGTGGGTTCTGAGAATTGAATTCAGGTCCTCAAGCTTCTGTGGCAAGCACTTTACCACCTGGGCCATTTCCAGAGTCCTGTGTTTCATCTTTGATCTTTTCACTCTGCTTGTTGAACGAGTCACCAAGATAACAATTTGGGTGAGTTGACTTCAATTCTCCTCCTGACAATTGGAGTAATCACCGGACTCCCCCTGACTGTAGTAACCACTTTGGAGTCTTAATGAAACAATGCCCCACTCTAATTTGGTTCTTTGTGATACAATACTGCCCTACATTCACTTCTGTTGCTGTGATAAAATGCAACTTGGGGGAAAAAGGGGTTTGTTTGACTTACAATTGCAGCTTATACTGTAGTATTTCAGTGAATTGAGGCGGGAACTTGAAATAGGCAGTCAAATCCAGTCAAGAGCAGAGAAAAACTGAATGGATAAACGTTTGATTTTAGCATCCTCTCTAAACTCACACAGTTCAGGGCTCCCTACCTAGGGAATGGCACTGCCCATAGTGTCTGAGCCTTCATTGATCAATTAACAAGACAAACCCCCATAGACATGCCCATAGGCCAACTTGATGTAGGCAATCCCTCAATGAGACTCTCTTCTAGGTTGGTTCAAGGTTGTGTCAAGTAGACAGTCATCACATACAATTTCTTGTTCCTTTCTCTTCATTTGGTTTTCCAAGTTAAAATGGAGAGTCAAATAAATACAAGATACTCCTAATAGATTTCCAGAAGTGTGTGCTAAAGAGAAAAATGAAAAGTTCTATGCAGAAATATTCAAGTTTGTGGTTTTTCGGTGAAAGTCCCTGTAGCCTGGATCCATAGGTTTTGAATTTCATGTGATAGAGGGATAATGTCTGTCCACTTAGAGAACTAATCCTCTAATATATTTCAGCACATGACTCATCATCTTGTTGCAAAATGATTACTATGGCCTCTAGGACATGTGATTTCTCAGGCTGTGCCAAACGAACCTGATGAGAGTGGGGACCAACCACCCCACGCCCATGTGAGGAAGACAGTGCTCTGGGACCTTGCCTTTCCTTACCTGCTCCATCGTATCATTCTAAACTCCATTAAAACTGTACCTTGTCTTCACCAGTGGGTGCAATTCTATCTTCAGGTCTCTCCACCTACATTGTGTAGGACCCCGACCATCCTGACATGACATAAATCTAGCTGGAATATTGAGTACTCAGGTAGTTTTTTAGAACATATCTCCACAGTGAGACCATCTTGGCAGGCTTTGGTGTTCATGAGGCCAAGGGAAATGTGCCTCTTTACTGTAATGCTTAGGTAACATTTCAGCCAGCAAGAAACTCCTCTCCTGTCTGTCTCTACTAGAATATCGTCTGTCTTTCTTTCTTATCCTAGTTTGCTCTCGTTGTACAACAGGATTCTCTGAGGGAAACAGCGCCATCTTTGTGAAATCAGCTGTGCTTGCTTGCAAGCATTAATTATGGTGGGGCAGATGAGCACTTGCCATTCTCTCGAGGATGGAGGGTGTGATGCATGATCATTGGACCTAAATATCTAGCTACTCTTCCCAGCAATCTGTATGTAGTACTGCTGTAATTGCAAATGGCCTGGGAAGTCCCTAAAGGTGCTTGTGTATACAGGTTGGGAAAGTAAACTGAGGGGTTCCATCTATGTGTAGGTGGCTAAATCATGCTCCTGCCAGGATGGCCTCACCTTATGATCTGTAAGTTAACTTAATGTGCTCCTGGGTTCTTCAGATGAGGTTTCTCGGAACCTCACTTTAGTTTCTTAATGGGACCCTCTAAGGATGCAGGAGACTGTGGACTGTTCACTCTTCGCCAAGGGAGGGGGTTTCACAACAACCCCATTTTATGGTTATGTCTGTACTTTCTTTCTCCACTCTGGTACAAGGACTGTCACCTGTCCTTGTATCCCTAACACTATATTTAACAAGGTACACCTTTGTGGAAGGGATAATTGAATTCTAAGTAAAAATCTTCAGATAAAACATTTTAGGATTAAGGTGAAGAGGATGAAGAGGTAGCCTAGTGATTGAGAGTACAAACTGTCTTTGCTTAGTTTGGTTCTCAGTGGCCTCATCAGGCAGCTCACAACCTATCTAACTAGCTCCAGGGGCATCCAACACCCTCTGCTGGCATCTGTGAGCACCTACATTCATGAGACATACATATAATTAAAAGGAAAATGACTAATAAAAATTTCAGAATTATGAAATGGCACTTGCACTTTTTTTAGGTTGGATACTTAAATTCTGTACCTAGCCACTGACCTGCCTTAGCCACCTTCCTTGATTATGATCCATAAGCTACCCTTACATACTGCACCACGTAGTCATCCAGCTGTTTCTCCAGTGTGGAGGACTAGAGTTTGAATTTCTAATGGTAATTGTGATGGTTAATATTGATGAGTAGTGTGACAGGATCTTGAATCACCCAGGAGGAAACAGTTCTCCCATCAGTTCTCAAGCTGTGGGTCAAGACACCTTTGGGGTTCAATCAACCCTTTCACAGGGGTCTCCTAAGACCATCAGAAAACATGGACATTTACATTACAGTTCATAACAGTAGCAAAATTATAGTTATGAAGTAGCAACAAAAGTAATTTAGTGGTGGGAGGGGTCAGCACAAAATGAGGGACAACTGTATTAAAGGGTCTCAGCATTAGGAGGGTTGAGAACCACTGTTCTAGAAGTACCTATAAGGGCGTTTCCAGATTAAGTTAAATGAGGTGGGAAGACAGACATTAAATGTGGGTTGCACCATTCTGTGGCTGGGGGCCTGGGCTATATCAAAAGGAGAAAATGAGGGAGCACCAATAATATCTCTCTGCCCCTGAAGGTGAATGCCATGTGACCTACTGCCACCATGCCTTTCCCACCAGGATGGAATGTGTCTGCATACTGTGAGCCAAATTAACACTTCCTTCCTGGGTATACTTCCTCAGGGTATTGCAAGAGGAAGGGTAACTAACACATGGATTTTTGGAGATTAGATTATATGTGCTTCGTCATATACTGAGATCTGTATTTGCATTTTGAGACATACTTTCTTATATCTCCTTTTGGAGGTTAAATGGATTGTGTAAGAATTAAGAAGGCAGAATTAAATGGCTTATAATGTAGTACAGCAAAGACATCTTTCTGTAGTCACCAAAACTGACGTTATGTCAAAACATCAGGAACTGCGGCTTGTTTTGAAAATCTGTAAGCAACCTACAAAGGAAAAAATAAGATGTAAATTGTCCAAAGATAGTAGGAAACATGGGAAGTGGATTAGATGTGCTTTGATATACATGGGCATGTGTCAGAAATAGGGTCAGGGTAAGGGAAGGTGACCTTTGCATTTATTAAAGAGCACTTACTGAAATTATACAAATAGTTTGTATTTGTGTAGCCAAGCTGGATTTCAGAAGGAAATTGTGTTTGATGGGGTGTATATATGCTTGTGAGTACATGTGTGTGTGCAGGTATACATGTACAAGTGTATGCATGTGGGTACCTGTATGCAGGTGCACATGTGCAAGAGTATGCATGGGAGTATGTGTATGTGTGAAGGTTTCTGAAGGTTTCACTCATGTGAAGGTTTCTGCATGTAGGTAATTGTGTGTGCGTGGGAAGGTACACATGGAAAGGTATGTGCATGTGTGTATGGGTACTTGTGTGTGCAGGTACACATGTGCAGATGTGTGCATAGGGGTATGTGTGTGCACGCACGTGTACGCAGGGGTCAAAGGAGAATACTAGGTGCTCTTCTTCATCACACTTGACCTTATACCCTTGAGACAGACAGAACCCCTCACTGGGCTGGCTGCTTAAACTCCAGCGAGCCCCAGTGATCTTCTTATCCATGTCCCCACAGTTCCTGTGTTTCTGGCACATGTTGCTATGCCTGCTTTTTTTTTTTTTTTTTTTTTTTTAGATCTGGGGATCCCAACTCAGGGTCCATGCTTGTGTAGCAAGGGCTCTTAGCCATTGGGCTATTGTTCCAAATCTCATAAAGAAAAAATTAATGGTGAAACTAGGAATCTACAAATAGAAGCTCAGTGAGGACAACAAGGAGGTTGCAGGAATGTCTGCTATTTATCACTCCAGCAAACCATTTAACTTTTCAAGGAGCTGGGATAAAAGCTGAGCAAAGATCCCAAACTCCCAGCCAACAGGGGAAACCCGTCATGCATTCGGGCCAGAATGCTGCTGGTTGTGATCAGTTCCTCTGGAAATGGGGGCACACTTAGCTGGCCTACTTCAAATCCTCTCCGTGGACTCTCGGTGCCCTCTGATCTCCAGGAGGAGTGGCTCACCAGTTGCCCCAGGGAAGGCAGAGGTACCATGGGGCTCATTTTCCTGCTCAGAAGATTGCATTTGAGATGAGCAGGAACCCAGATTTACCTCCAAATGCCACTTTCTTTTCTTCCCAGTCTTTTCCCCCTTTGTTTCTTGCCGTCTCCCCCTCACTTTCTGTCTCATGAAGCATTTCAAGCCATTCCAAGGATGTTTTCCTACCTCTTTAATTGTGTCTCCATTTTATTTTTATGCTACTTTGCTCTTTGACAAAGACCTGCAGCTAACTCTCCCTGCTCTTCTATTTTGCTGCTGTGGTAGAGCATCCTAATCAAAAGCAATCGAAGCAGGAAAATATTGGTTTTACATTTCAAGGTCACAGTCCATCATTGGGGGAAGTCAAGGAAGGTACTCAAGCAGCTGGTGGCATGACATGCATAGTCAAGAGCACAGATGCCAGTTTCATCCATGCCTGCTTGCTCTTATGTAGTTTTTTTTTTTTTTCATCTTTTCTAAAGTCCAGGAGCCCCTGCCTCAGGAACAGTGCCATCCATAAAGAGCTGGTCTTTCCTCGATGATTAACAATCAGTACAGTCCCCAATAGACATCCCCTCAGGCTAACATGATCTACATAATTCTTCAAGATAGACTGTCTTCTCAGCTGATTTCAAGATATGGCAAGTTTCCATTTACAATTATCCATCACCATCCCCTTGCTTGAATGTTTTGTGTTAATTGTTCACCATTATATCCAATTAAACAGATTATTTTCTATATAAAGGTGAACTTTGCCCCCCCTCCCCAGCAAACTGCTTATCACCTGCTTCCATTGTAACATAACTTTTTTTTAAGAGATGGGAAACCAACCCCTTGTTCCTGTGCCCATTCTCATCCATCAGCTTGCAAGTCAGTTTTTCTGTGCACTGTGGTCTGGCTCCAGACAGTGTCAGGTGAGGTACTGATGCATGTCTAGCCTGTGGTTTCCTGATTTACCTACTTTGGAAGACAGAGAAAAATAGCCAGTGATTTATTTATTGTTCTGCTAATTTCATCACCCATGAGTCATGTAACCAACATTTACAGAGTCCACGACTTCCCAGTCTAGAAGACAACTTGCACCCATGTTTTCTCAGAACATTTTAGAATACATCACTAGTTTCAAGGGGAATTACAGGTTTGCTAATTGTTATAGACTAGGCTTAATATTATTTTTGGAACTCTTGTCGGCTTTGGTAACCTTTTGTTGGGGGAAATGCCTGTATGAGCTTGTGTCTTTCGTTTAAGCTCTGTGGATCTCATTTTCTTCAATCTGCAGACTGAGAATCTTGAAATAGGACAATAAATGATCTTTCAGTCTCATTTCTTCTCACTCACCTATTCTCATTCAAGCAACATTTGTGTGTATGCATGCAGTGTGTGTGTGTGTGTGTCTGTGTGTGTGTGTGTGTGTGTGTGTGTGTGTTTGCCTGCACATGCACACAGTTAGTGAGTACATGTATGTGTGTGCATACATAGGCCAGAGGCCAATTTTAGCTCATGTTTCTCAGATGTTGTCCATTTTTTTTTCTGACACCAGCTTGGAGCTTGCTAAATATTCTGACTGGCTGGCCCGCAAGCTTCAGAGTCCACCTGTCCTGCTCCTCCAGTGCTGGGGTTACAAGCACATGTCATGATTCCTGGCTTTTTTTGTGTGGGTTCTGGAACACAAACTCAGTTATTCTTTCTTTCAAGGGAAGAATTTTACTTTGAAAGCAACCCCCTAGCTCCTCTTTTCACATGGTACATACTTGTACTCTAAATCCACCATTTATACACCCTTGCTCAAAAATAAATATTATGGCAACTTAGAGGATTAACATTTGAATCTTTTTCAATACAATTATTCACCTAAGGATAGCAGATAATTTTACTCTTCAATATTTACATGGTATTGTGAGACACCTGATTATAGTTTTGCTATGGACTTCAAATATTACCACTAATAATTTGAGATGCACAAAACAAGGGATGGTTGTAGAGCCAAGGTGGCATGTGTGGTGATTTAAAGAAAATGGCCCCCCAAAGAAGTGGTACCATTAGGAGATGTGTTCTTGTGGGAGGAAGTGTGTCACTGTAGAGGGGATTTGAGGTCTCATATCTGTTCAAGCATGCACAGTATTTGAGTTCACTTCCTGTTGTCTATAAGCCAAGGTGTAGGACACCTGCTACTTTTCCAGCACCATGTCTGCCTGCATGCCATCATGTCCTACCAAGATGATAATGGATGTGATCCACCCTAATTAAATGTTTTTTATTTATAAGGGTTGCTGTGGTCATAGTGTGTCTTCAAAGCAATAGAAGCTGTGACTAAGATAGCATGCCTTCTCTACCATCAGATCACCCATTCTGTGGGCTGTGAGGCTTGGTCTTCTCTCTGCCCAGTGAGACAGAATGGGCCCCACCCCATTTTTGTTTATGGTTTTCACTCCCCACTCTTTGAATATGGTGGGTTTCATCTGATAAATGGTGTAAATGTGCTAAATACACTGAAATTATTCCCATTGAAACAAAGCCAGCTGTCTATAAAGTAAGGTTGATAGGGTTGTTTAATTAAAGAAAAAAGGTTTAATTAGTTAAAGAATAAGTTTAACCCCCCATCAGTGCTTGTCTCCAAGGACCACACAGAGGGAATAATTAGGAAGTTGATTTTTATTTCTCAAAAGTCTCAAGTTGGTTTTATTTTCTATAGAGAAGTGAAAAACATCTGATCTTAGGCAACCCAGACTCTTGAAAAGATTAACTAAGGGGGAAAAATCCATTAATCTGATTACTTTAGAGTATTAAAGGATTCAAATTCCCAAGGCCCTCTAAATGTTAATGATTCCAATGGTACTTCCTCTGAGAGTCAGAGAATTTCACAAATGCACTCAGCTCCACATAGACTTCAAAGTGAACACTTTCATTTCTCCTCTCTTTGTGTGTGTGTGTGTGTGTGTGTGTGTGTGTGTGTGTGTGTGTGTGTGTTTGAGGAAATCAGACAAAGAAAGGTTAACAAATATTTTCAGTCATCAAAACTTTGGCTGATGCATATTTAATATAAGTGCCCTTTGGTCCAGCTCATTGCGCAGAAAGTTCGTCAACATTTTACAAAACTGGTGTAGGCCAATTCCCATAGGAATGTGTGTCTGCATCCTGAGGGACATGTATTGATATAAAAATGTAGAAAGTATACCCAGATGAATGTCTCTGAGAATAAATAGCAGCATAGATAATGTGCTCCGAATTTCAATCTCATGTATTATACTCTGGGCTGAGCTGAGAAAATGGAGAAAATTTTGTTGTGCCTTACCCCAAATAGATTTAGTACAAAGAATATTATCATCTTTGTGTGGTTTTTCATTTCACAAATAGGAAAGATTACTTTCTATTAGGCCAGGGAATGCAGGCCTCAAGTCGTGCAAAGGTTGCTCATTTATTTTCCTTCTGCCTAAATACACTCCTCAGCAGCAAGCCATCTCTCCTTTTCCCCTACAAGGACACCTTTCTTATCCCTTTCATTTTAAAAAGATATTGTCTGCTCTGCAGACCTTTCTTCAGCCTTTCCCTTCCTGCCCAGTGACTCTTCTATATACAGTCTATGAATACATTTCTGTGGAGCCCAAGATTTGGAACCTAGGCTATGCCAAATGTGGGGAACTCCCTGAGAAATATGACCAAAAGAAAGGTGGCCCTCTCTTCAGGTTATCATATTCCTAAAGAAGAGCAATTCAGAAGATTGGAGAAGTTGTGAGAACCCCAGCATAGACTGAATTATGAATTGTGGAAGAACCATGGCAGTTAAAGCCAAGAAAAGCCAGCACCAGAGGTGCCAATTAAGTTTCCTAAGTAAATCTACAGACTTACTGAATTGCATTGGCCATATCAGAATTCATCTTTGTCCCCATTCTGTTGGAACTTCTGAAGGCCCTGTTCATAGTCTTCACACCTATAGTCATTTATTTACCAGGGTCCAGGAAATTAGACTTCACAGTTGCCCCATGTCCAGAGGTCAGTTTTCCTCAGCTCACACTTTGATGACCTCAGATTTGGGTTGACCAGTGCATACTGAGGTCCTAGAACCCAAAGCACAAGGGTTGGTTATAGAAATGAAGCAATAGGACAGAAAATTCCAGGGCTAGACTATGTGACATGAGTTCACTAGTGAAGCACAATAAATCCACCTCCTCCACCAGTGCTATGCCTGTGTATTGTTAGAAGGCAGTCATGCTTCACTTGCCCACAGCTCTTCTTGCTGGGCAGTAAGAATGACCTCCTCAGGAAAGAGGGTATAAGTGATACTCTGTGGAGACCTCACCTTAGTGCTGTGCTGAGATGTGGAGATTGCATAGTCATTCAGCTGATATGCAAAATAAGAGTTAACTTGGCATGGATGCCTTTCTGAAGTCACCAACATTTTGAAATTTTACTGTTTTGTACTTTGCTTGAAGGTGGGGATTTTATTCCTTTTAAGGGTTACTGTATGGGGATGGAAAACCTAAGGTGAGCACATAGTTTGAGACTAGAAAAGCTAGAGTTAACTCTGGAATCTGTCACTTATGCTACCTCCATTGGCTCTATTCTTATTTAGGGTTAGTCCTCTGTCAGATGGAGAGAAGGTTTTCCATTTATAGGCTGCTTGGGAGGAACTGAAACAGTGTTTTGAAGAATTATAGAAATCTGATGTCCTTTATAAAGATGACTAATAACAGTGGTTATAGTTATTCCTCCTTATCCTTGAGGAAATACTTTCCAAAATCTGCCTCATGTGTCCTAACCCTCAGATAAGGTCAAACTGGCATCCTTCCCTGGTGAAAAGACAAATGTCTGCCCAACATAGACAAGGTATCAACAGCTGTAGCCTAAATACTCCACCCAAATCCAAATTGGGGAGCCAATGAAATCATATGGGATTATTGAGTTACTGGAGGAATGATGATTCCAAGGCAGGTGTGTGACTGAAAGGCCTGCCCCAGCATGGTTGCATCTCACAATGGGTACATCACTGGAGCTCCCTGATCATCTTGCGTATAGCATCACCAAAGAACAAGTATCCATCAACTTCGTGATGGCTTATGTATATGAGAGGTTTTATGCATACATACATATATGGATATATGCATATAAAATAATTGAGAGATTTATAAATATTTTAGGTCAATAGGAAGGTTATAAATATGTATGTGTATGTGTATACATATACACACATATATATTTAAAACTTAAATACACACGTGTGTGTGTGAGATTGAGAGAGAGAGAGAGAGAGAGAGAGAGAGAGAGAGAGAGAGAAACTGAGAGAAACTGAGAGAGAGAAACTGAGAGAGAGAAACTGAGAGAAAGAACTTTTGTAAGGAGCCAGCATATATAAGTCATACGTACATGTATGTTTGTACATATATATGTATATATGCACATATAAACCAATGAGAGGTTTACATGTATATGAAATGATTTAAATATTTGTATATGCATAAGGACGTGTGTATTTAAAGCTGTAGCAAGGGGCCTTGTGAGTCTTTTAATTTTTGTGGGCTTCCTGAGCCTTGTTAATTTCCTTATCTTCCTGAGTCTCCTGAGCTTCCCTCCTCCAGGTAGAAATGTTTGAATTTTGAGGAAATAGCTGTATGTAAACATTCATATACACATGGATACCACACATGCAAAGAAGAAAACATTTTCTAATGAAATCATGAATGTGATCACTGCAACAAGTCATACTATACTCACTCTTGTGATGAAGCTGGATGGCACAGTGACTATCAGATCAGATGGATTGAGGTGAATCATAGAGATGCTGCAATCCAGCACTAGTCTTTGTTGTGAGGCTGACTGAAGTACAACTCCTGTCATACCACAGAGGGTTGAGAGCATGTTTGACACTCACTGACCAAATGACTAGTGAGTGGCTTTGAACATCTTGGTGTCTACAAGTGGAGATGCTAAACATGTGGGTGATTCATAGCCTGCTCAGACATGAGTAGAAGAACATGAGAGTCAATCAGATTTCTCAGAACAGCAATGGATCTAAGGCTTAAGAAATGCTTATTTCTGGAATCTTCTACCCAATAATTTAGAGCCATGGTGAACTGTGCTGTTTGGCACTTTTCACTGCAGAAGATTCCGCTTCTGGACCATGTATATTTAACCCTTTTTGTTTCAGCTTTGGTGATGCTAAGAACTATTCATATTGCTTGTCTTTGATGTGCTGGAGACCTTGTTTTATTTATGTGTACAGTGTGTGTATGTGACCATGTGCACATATATATGAGTACATGTGTACCTGTAGAGGTCACAGAACAACCAAGAGTGTTGGCCCTTCCCTTCTGCATTGTTTGAGACAGGGTCCCTTTGTTGTCCACTGTGGTGTATGCCAATCTAACTGACCCTTGAGCTCACATGAATCTCCTGTCCACCTCTTTTCTCACCAAAACAGTGCTGAGATTACAGATGTGCATTAACATGTTTACATAAGTCCTAGGGTTTGAACTCATGTCTTCATTTTTCCATCACATGCACATTATACACTGATCCACCCTGGAGAGCCTTCAATCACATCCTAAATTTTGTGAGGTTGTGTTTATGCTTGGATTATTTTGCTAAAAATATGAATAAGCTCAGAAAGACTTGAAGCCATGCCCTAGGTCTCATCCGCAGTGACCTACATGAGACAGGTGTCTTCAAACTCTAACATGCTCTTAAATGGTTTTGTTAGAAGAAAAATTCTGTGCTAAATGTATAGTTTGTTCAAAGAGCACAGGTGTCAGTTGTTTTAACATAACTGTGAGCCTCCTACCAGAGGGAGGCCCTGTGGCTGTGGCTGTGCGTGTACCACCACCTCTCACACTCCAGATAAACCAACTTGTGTCATGGTGGGTTCCAAGAAATCAATCTTCCAAATAAATGTTTAAGAATGCACATGCTTTAAGAAGTATTTTTTTCCTTCTTTCTTCTTCAAGTGTACATTCAGGCTGAAGTTTCTCTGGCTCTTTGTGAATATGGAGTTTCGTTTATATTTTCCTAATCATTTTTCAAAAGCCATAACAAGTCCTGCCAGTTCAACTGGCTCCCATTGAGAGGGATTTCTAGTTAATCAGAGTGGTTAGTGTGAGAAAATGGATGTTGTAATGAGAATAATTGCAAATGTTGGCTCCCTGGTCCTGTTCAAAAACAAGCTGGTTCTGCAACCTAATGAGGTTTTCCTGGAGTGTTTACAAATTTTTAAATAATTAAAATTAAATTGAACTGACGTCTCTTGTAATTATAGCTGTATTTACTTCGTGATCCAGGTGACTACAAGGAGGTAGGGGAAGCAGAGTCCTTTCAAGATCAAAGTCACAATAGGTATTTCCATAAAAGTTCACTAGCATGTTTTCAAAAGTTCTCATTTCAGTTGATCTTAGAACTTCACAATCTAACATATTTTTTTCCTGTTCCCTGCACTTATTCCCAAAACAGACAGAACTTAAATTCACTTTGTTAGGTTTTAAATGAGTATTATCTATCTTGACCATTTTAATAATTTTTAAAAAGCCTATGAAAGGGCCTGGGATATGTCTTGGAGATTAAGACCACCCTTCCTGCTCTTCCCAAGGACCTGAGTTTGGCTCTGAGCACTCATGTTGAAAGACTTCCACATACCTGTAACTCCAGCTCCAGAGTATCTGACACCGCTTCTGGCAACCTCATGCACATGCACTCATGAAGCAGACACACATGTGCGCATATGCGTGTTCGCACGCACGCACGCACGCACGCACACACACACACACACACACACACACACACACACACACACACACAGATAAAAACCCAGTTTCTCTTGGTTGAGAAGACAGGCTGTTGAGTTGTTATAAAGACTTTTTTTTTTTCCCAAAGTGCTTTAAGCAGCACAATTTGTAATTATAAAAGTAAAGGACTTTGAACTAGAAAAAAAAAACATTTTTTTTTTACATGACAGATACTATAAGTAGCCTGGATGATGAGGACTGTGTAGCAGCCAGAGACCACTTCAGATGATATTGAGCTTCCTGAAGACACATATAGGTATCACTCTCTAAAATAAATCTCCAGGGCCAAAGTGCAGAGCAAGGTCAAATCACTCTGGGCCTTTTCCATAGCAGACTGTTTCAATAACCCCAGGAGTTAGTGTGTTTGACTTACAGGGAGAAGAGCAGCAATAGAAAAGAAAGGGTGCTTGAATGACACAATGCCAACAAAAGGAACAGGCCAATCTCCAGATCCCTTATGATTCTCTTATCAATGTTTTTCTTTCCATTTCTAAAACCTTCTTCATCTAAAATCCTGTAAACATTTTACAAAGTTGTCCTTTCCAGAAAGTCTTGATTCAGTGACTCTTCTGGATTTAAATTAATAATGATTCAGTAGAAACTTATTTGAGCCAGGCAGTAGTGGTGCACACCTTAATCCCACCACTCAGGAGGCAGAGGCAGGTGGTTATCTGTGAGTTCAAGGCCATTGTGGTCTACAAAGCTATGCAGAGAAACCCTGTCTTGCAAACAGAAAGAAAGAAAGAAAGGAAGGAAGAAAGGAAGAAAGAAAGAAAGAAAGAAAGAAAGAAACTTATTTTAGATTTCAGCACAATTTTCTTACACGCATACACATACTTATGAAATAAAATTCACACATAATAATGTCATCATACTTATGGTATTGTATAATACCATTGTCTCAGCCATTGAGTGTACTTGCTGCTCTTACAAAGGACCTGAATTCTGTTCCCAACACTCATGTTGAGTGACACACAACTTCCTGTAACTCGGCTCCATGGGATCTGATGCCCTGTTCTGGCCTCTTTAGGTGCATGCACTTATATACACATATGTTCATACAGTCACTCCCAGACATCAACACATGCACACACACACACACACACACACACACACACACACACACAAATTAATAAAGCAAAACTTCACAAAAGTTATATGTAATTAACAGCTGATCTTATGTTTGAAATGCTGTCACAAATCAATGACATGGTGCCATTTTCATAGTATGATGTTCTTTGGTAATTATCCTTATTCCTACCATTTAAACTGTGAGAATTTTGCCAAATGACAAATTTAGAGATTTGTATAAAATCTTGCTTTTCTTTATTTTCCATATACTGTACCTGAAGATATCACTCTCTCTTTTACTTTTGAGGCTGAGGGAGTCTTACTTACAGCCAGTGTTTGCAGTTTCAGTGGATACAGAACTTGGGTACAAGTGTACTCCCTGTGTGAGTTGGTTAAATGTCTGCTCAAGGAGGCCTCTCCTGAACTGTCCATTTCATTTGATGTAATTTTTATAGGAGTTCATTTAGCAGATGAAGCAAGACGTTTTATAAAATAGCACTGTAAACTTCAGTTCAGATAAAGCAGACAATTTCAGTTCACACTCTCTGGAATAATAGCTAATTCATTTCTGTGTGTGTGCATTTTAAAGTCTCTTGTAGGCATATATCATTCAAAGTATCTGTCTGTTGAATCTAAAGGCTTTCCAATATGAGTGTTATCTTCTTAAATTTTGTGCATTAAATGAAATCGACTTATGAAGCCTTGCTATTAACACCATTAACAGGATCTTAACTGAAATGGTCACTGTCAGTTCTTTTCTTCATTAGAATGAATGCTCTTTCTCTTTATCCTGTCTGGCTTTGTGATTCTTTGTGATTTATCAGAGATAAGAGTCATGGCTTCCTTCCAGTTAGGTCAGGTCAGTCAAAGAAATGCTTTGTGCTTTGACAGAATTTGTCTTTCCTCCCCCTAAGTTTGGCACTAAGACAGCTTGGGGAGAGATACATGCCATCTTCCTTTCGAAAGTTCAGTTGCTGCTTGGAAAGGCACAAGGATTGCCCACTGAAACATATTGTGAAAGGGGGCTGGAAAGAGAGCTTTTCTGTTGATAACTCCTGTTGTACCTGCTGTGGACCTTCGTTGAGTTCCAGATCCCATGCTGTTGGCTCATAACTGCCTGTAACTTCAGGGTATCTGATGCCCTCCCCTGGCCTCTGTGCATGCATGTGCTCACTAGCACATGTGCGCGTGTGCATGCGCGCACACTCGTGAACACACACACACACACAAATAATAAAAAAAAATTTACAAAAAAACTCATGCTGTATGCAGAATGCCTTTTGAGTATCTTACAAAATGATTACTATTTTAATAATGGTACTCTGTATTGTTTTATGTGCATATATGTATTGTGTACATGTGTGTACATGTTTGTGAGTATGTGCACAAGAACATGTGACAGGGACCTGATGAGAATCTCAGGTTTCCTGCTCTCTCTACTTTAGTTCATGGAGACATGGTCTTTCAGTGAACCCGAGTCTCCTTTTTGGCTAGGCATGCTGGCCAGCCAGCTTCTGGCATTTACTTGTCTCCTCTCCATAACTCTGGATTTATGAGCACATGTGACCACACTGGCTTTTACAGGGTTGCTGTGGATTCAAACTCGGTTACTCATGCCTGCACAGCCAGTGATGTTACTCATTGAAAGATCTCCCCAGTCCTAAGATGCCATAAGACAACAATTAACTCTCTACTCTGGCTATTCCAAACCTCTCAAATTTGAATGCATAGCCCAGAAATTATCCAAGAGAAACTTAGGTAATTTTTAATGAAGTCTATTATGGCCCAGAGAAACAAAAAAAAAAAAATGCATGTAACTAATAAGTTGTCGGTGTAGCTTGCTTCTGAGAAGAAAGCCAGCATAGCTCTTTACTGCCCCCTTTTCAGACATTTCTGATCACTTCCTTTGGCCAGGAAACTCATTCTTGCACTGTCTGGTTACACAGGCATACCTGAAATGAGTTACCCTCCTCTGGTAGCCTTCATATTTTCCCCAAAAGTTTTCCATATACTGGTTACAATTTTATCCTCTCTTTTAAAATATTATTCTTTCTGGAACCAATTTAGTGTAAATAGATTTTTTAAAATATGCCAGAGTACCCATATAACAAATTAGGTGATTAGCTTGAAATTAAAAATCATATACCTACTGATCCATTTAACTTAATCCAGTAAACTACAAGAAAGGGTAGTTCCATGTCCCCAATTGATGTAGTACAGTGGGTATAACATTGTACACATGTACAATGCACAGGTGCTCACTTGAACACACTTGAACACATACATGCATGCATCCATCCATCCATTATACACAAATACATGCATATACATACATCAAGTATACACACCACATGAACACGCACACATAAAGATTTTAAAATAGTGCTAATGCCCACAGTGTTTCCTCCAGTGTAGAATTGTACAGACTTGATAATAGATCTTTAAATGGATGCATGGGCAATATTGATTTCAGCTGTGCTTGCCATGCAGAAGGTTGAGTGATCTGAAACAGGTCCACTAACAAGCCAGTCTTTGCCTTGTTCTTCCCAAACCCTGTGAGCAAGCTGCTTCAACTACTCACTCATTGTCCTGCTGAGTCAGTTCCCAACTGCCCTAATCCCAGCGACCATAGGCTGCTCTTGTCTAGAGAACTATAGTGTCAGTTTCAGAAGACGTTTTGTAATTTCTGTTCCCAGAACCAATTCCCTACCTACAGTGCCTTGAATGAGCCTTCTTGGAAAATGTGTGACCAGAGATATGATTTGATGCACAGAATTTAGGATTTTTTTTTAATATAGCCAAATACTTGATTAAGATCTTAAGGGTAAAAGCTTACCTTGAGTTACCCAGAAAGTATAACCACAGGTATTCACAGAAGATATATGGGAGAGAATACAATGTAAAAACCCAAGCACATGGATAAACAGCCACAGGCCAGTGATGAGGAACAATATTGAATCTGGGACAGGTTATTAACTGCTAATTTATTAAGAAGATATACTCACACGAGGAGCCAGTAACCAGGTTTGGCACTCTGAAAAGTCCAGTCCCAGATGCTTCCAAGACCTGGCCTGAACCCCAAGAGAGCGTGAGTGCCTCCTGTCCTCTCTCTTTATCCTACCCCTCTCCATACCTGTGGCCACGCCCAAGTGGGCGTGGTCAGCAGTACAGGTGTCCAGGGTTTCTCCCTACAGGCCAGTAGTGTAGAGAGCCACAAAAGGCAGATGAATCAAAGAACTTGATTGTGTTCATCTCTGTAGCTGAGCTGGCATGACGCCACCCATGTCTTAAGATTTGGAAGTCAGTGGTTTCAGTGAATAAACCTAGGAAATCTATGGGACCTCCTGTAGTAGTTCAATACTTATCCCTAGCATAGGTGTAGACTTTAGGAGCCCATTCCACATAGAGGAATACTCCCTGAGCCAAGACACTCGGGCGTGGGCTTAGGCCCTATCCCAAAGAACACGGTAGAGTGTGATGACACCCTATGGAAGGCCTCACCCTCCAGGGGGAGCAGAAAGGATATGTGATAGGTAGAGTTTTAGTTGGGGGAGTTGTAGGGGAGGAGGGGAGGGAGAGAGAACTGGGATTGACATGTAAAACAATCTTGTTTCTAATTCAAAGGGAAAAAAAAAAGATTTGGAAGTCAGGCCCCAGAAGTGAGTGAATAGATTTCCAGCAGCTGTTTTAACACCTACATTGTCCTTGTTTGTGGCCACACTCATAGAAAACTGACATGTCATGTCTTAGTCAATGTTTTATTGCTGTGAAGAGTAATGACCACCACAACTCATCTTATAATGAAACCATCTAATGGGGGTTCACTTAAACTTTCAGAGGTTTAGTCCATTATCCATTATCAACAAGACAGGGAGCATGGTAGCACAAATGAAGACATGGCACTGGAGAAGGAGCTGAGAGTTCTACGTTCAGAACACAGGCAGCAGGGAGAGAGAGATAATGGTCCTGGATTGAGTTTTGAAATCCCAAAAGCCACCCCCAGTAATATACTTCCTCCAACATGACCACACCTACTCCAACTAGCCTTCCAATCCAATCTACTCCTCCTAATCCCTGTCAATTGGGGCCACTCACTAATGATCATATATATATATATATATATATATATATATATATATATATATATATATGAGGGCCATTTGATTAATTCACTTATCTAGACAGAAACCCATGACTAGTCACTAAAAACACATGTGTCCAGTAAACATGACTTTGCCCTCTTTCTGACTGTGAAAAGATGCCACCTGCTTCTCTAGGGCATTTCAAAAGGGCATCATATACCCACAGTTGTGTGGCATGGGAGGTAGGTCTACCTGCCTGCAGCACGTATGTGACAGGCAAAAGGTAAACACAGGTGTTCTCAGAAGCTGTGCACCTTTCTTTTTGAGACAGGACCACTTATTTCCCTAGAACTTGCCAAATATCTAGGCTGGGTGTTCAGTGAACTCCCAGAATCCATCTGTCTCCTCCCCAGTACTGGGATTACAAGTGCATGCCACTTGCTTGACTTTTTACTTGGGTTCTGGGTATTAAGTGCAGGTACTCGTGCGTGTAAGACAAGAGCTTTACAGATAGAACCATCTCCTAAGTGCTGGGTTCTGTTTTTTAATACCATTTGTATTTTTAATTACATGCATATGTGCTTGTCTGCATGTGGGTATGCGCATATGTGTGCAAGTGCCAGCAGAGGCCAGATGAGGACATTTGACCCCTGGAACTGGAAGTACAAACAGTTTTGAGTCACCTGATGTGGGTGCTGAAAACTGAACTCATGTACTCTGCAGGAGTAGCAAGAGAGAGAGCTTAGTTGATGATCCATCTTTCCAGCGCCATGGGTTCTGGATTTTGATTTGTTTGTTTACTTATTCATTTTTAGCAAATACAAGTATAAGAAGAGCCTTACCTTATTTCTACCAGGGATCTGAACATTTGTGCCTGTATCTAAACGCTAGTTCCAATTGTAATGAATTTTGAAAGTAGAGGTGATAAGCTGATGTGTGATAAAGGTGATGAGGACAAGCAGATGGGAATTTCAGGATGGGTTACTGTCTGCACTGCCTGCATTCATTGTCTATTCTACAAGGACTCATCATAATCTGAACAAGTGAAAGAAATAAACTTTTATTGTTGACAGGGTCTAGGATATGGCCTTTTGTTATATCAGTTGACCCTTTCCACAAATTTATACAGAGAATACCTACCTACATACATATAGATATAGAAAATACCTTTCTATAAATGTATGAATGCACAGAGCATCTTTCCACACTAGTATACATCAACACCTTTCTACATGATAGAAAGATAGAGATAGATAGATAGAAAGATAGACAGACAGACAGACAGACAGACAGACAGATCTGTAGATAGATACCAAGGCATCACCGGATTGGAGACTCAGGACATCCCACAGAAATGGCCTGGTTAATCCCTTTTGGAAGCCAAGTAGTATTCCCAATGAAGAGAGTCCTGAGCAGAACAAGGTGTCCTGTCAAGTGAGGCTCCTAAGTAAAGAACACATAACAGCAGAGAGGCAGCATCATCAAACCCAGGGCTTATAAGCATCCACATCCAGCAGAAGACACTGGGAAAGCACCATTACCTAGTCAGCTGGAGTTCCCCAGGCAGAGTCCCAGGCAGAGAAGAGTGATTCTATGAATGAGGCTTCTGAGCAAAAAGAAAAAAAAATAGCAAAGGTTAGAATTGTCATCTGCATTTAAGGTAGTCATCATTCTCATTATAGGGGAAAGGCATTTAAGGTAGCCTCTCCACTATTGCTTAGAACCCTAGTTGGGGTCATCCTTGTGGATCTCTGTACAATTCCCTAGTGCCAGATTTCTCTTTAAACCTATAATGGCTCCCTCTATTGATATGTCTCTTTTCTTACTCTCCTCTATTCATCCCCCGACTCAAACTTCCTGATCCCTCATGTTCTACCCCCCACTTCTCCCCTCCTCTTTCTCCAACCTCCATCCCCCATATTCCCAATTTGTTCAGGAGCTCTTGTCCCTTTCCCTTCTACATATGTCTCTCTTACAGTCCTCCTTGTTTCTTAACTTCTCTGGAGGTGTGGATTGTAGTCTGGTAATCCTTTGCTCTATGTCTAATATTTGTAAATGAGTGAGTGCATACCATGTTTGTCTTTTTGTGACTGGGTTATCTCACTTAGGATGGTTTCTTCTAGTTCCATCCATTTGCCTTCAAATTTCAAGATTCCATTGTTTTTTCCACTGAGTAGTACACCATTGTGTAAATGTACCACATTTTCTATATCCATTCTTCAGTTGAGGGGCATCTAGGTTGCTTCCAGGTTCTGTTTATTACAAATAATGCTGCTTTGAACATAGTTGAACAGATGTCCTTGTTGTATAAATGTTCATCCTTTGAGTATATACCTAAGTGGAATTGCTGGATCTTGAGGTTGACTGATTCCCATTTTCATGAGAAATCTCCATACTGATTTCCAAAGTGCACAAGTTTGTATTCCCACCAGCAATGGAGGAGTGTTCCCCTTAAATGCCATCCTAGAGGCTTCATCCAGTAGCTCATGGAAACAGAAGCAGAGACGCACAGCTAAGCCCTGAGCTGAACTCCTGGAATCCAGTTGTAGAGAGGAAAGAGTGATGAACAAAGGGGTCAAGACTATGCTGGGAAAACCCACAGAAATAGCTGACCTGAGCAAGTAGTAGCTCATGGACCTCAGTCTGACAATATAGGATCAAACCAGGCCCCCTGAACATGGGTATCAGCTAGGAGGACTGGACAGTCTATGGGGCCTCCTACAGTGGAACCAAAGTATGGAACCAGAGTATGGGGAGAGCCTAGGCCCTGCCCCAAATGACTCGACAGATTTTTGATGATCCCTCATGGAAGGCCCCACCCTCTCTGGGGAGTGGATAGGTGGGGGTGGGGGGCATGGGAGGAGGGGAGGGAAAGGGAACTGGGATTGATATGTAACTAAGATTGTTTCTAATTTAAATTTTAAAAAAGAAATGTCATCAGCATGGGGGTCTCTGTGTCTGTTGAACAGCATAAGAAGGAAGTTTGGTTCAAGATGACTGAGTAGCTGGTGTTGGTTCAAACTTCAAGAGTTTGATGCCAGATGGTTTATTTTAGGCATATTCATGCACAGCACAATTTGTAAAAAAAAAAAAAAAAAAAGTTTCCTCAATCTTGTATGTACAACAAAACTTAAGACATAATTACATCTAAACTCTTATAAACTACAAGTGACATTTTCCATAAGATAGGTTCTATAGATTAACCAAGAAAGCAGGCTCAAGGTAAATAAACCTATGATAAGGGTCTAGGGGAGGGTGGTGTTATAGATTGAGATAAACCAGCTTAAGATAAGGGGCTGGAGAAACTGGTCTGCCCTCTCCATATAGATAGCACAGAGTTCACCAGGCTATTAACCATATTCCCAGCCTTCTGGGTGGAAAACAGGTTATACATCTTCCCCTTTAAAGAGACAGCCCATTTATTTAATACTCCTGGTTTCTCTAGTGCTTATCTATCAGTGCAAGGACTCCATGTCTCCCACAGACATCACCAAATCATGTGCTCACAACATCCAGCAGAAACCAATCAGGACAGTTGAGTCAGTCAGCTGGAGTTCCCAGTTGAGCTTTCTCTCCATGGTGGGGTGTCCTATGGCTAAACCTCAGACTTTTCTTTCCCGTTGAAGGCAATTTTATATTACAGGAAAGACAATAGGAAAGTATATTGGAAATAGTTTGCCTTCTAGCTGTTTTCAAGGACATGGTTTGTTTTTTTCTTTTTCTTTTATTGATATGGTCTCACTATTCAGCTGTGGCTGGCCTGGAACTCTTTATGTATACCAGTCAGGCTTCAAATGTAGAGATCAGCCTGTCACCACCTCTCAAGTGGCTGAGATTAAAGATGTACACTCTTAGACCCAGCATGAACATGATGGTTTTACTCTTGGGCTATTTTCCTTTCCTTTTTTCCTCCATGTCACAGAGTTAGGGGGGCATTCCATGCCCAGACAAGGGCCTTTGGAGGATGCTTTCAGACAAGCATGCTTGATTCTGAAATATCTGTTTCCCAGTGTAATGTACTTTAGAGTCATTTGGTTTTCAGGACACACTATAGCTGATGCTGTAATAGGTTATAAGACTCAGGTATATGGTGACTTCCAACTCACAAAGATTCAGCTGAGACTAAACAGGAAATAATTGTGATTCTGTTGTCATGAAAATAATTCCCTCAAGATCCCCATTCTAAATTAGAGTAACTTTATTTTGGGGAAAATACGGTGGTCCTTCCTCATAATCTGCCTGCTTCTCCTTTGTTCTGCATTATTTTTTTTATTTATTTATGTTTTATTTATTTATTAGTTCTAGTTAGGGAACAAGCTTGTTTCACATGTAAATCCCTCCTCCCTCTCCCTCCCCTCACCCCATCCCTCCTCCCTCACCCCCAGCCTACCCCCCACCCCATCCACCCACCACTCCCCAGGCAGGGTAGGGCCCTCAACCGGAGCTCTGCAATGTCCACCAAATCTTCCTGTGCTGGTCCTGGGCCCTTCCCTATGTGTCCAGGGCCAGAGTGTAACCCTTCACGTGGAATGGGCTCTCAAAGTCCCTTCTTGCACCAGGGAAAAATACTAATCCACCACCAGAGGCTCCCGCGAGTGCAGAGGCCTCCTTATTGATATCCATGTTCAGAGGTCTGGATCAGTCTTATACTGGCCTCCCTGACAGCATCTGGGGTCAATGTGCTCTCCCTTGTTCAGGCCAACTGTTCCCTGTGGGTTTATCCAACCTGGTACAGACCCCTTTGCTCTTCATTCCTCCCTCTCTTCAACTAAATTCCGAATTTCAGCTCAGTGTATATCTATGGATGTCTGTCTCTGCTTCCATCAGCCACTGGATGAGGGCTCTAGGATGGCATAAAGAGAAGTCATCAATCTCATTTTAAGGGAAGGGCTTTTAGGTTATCCTCTCCACCATTGCCTGGATTGTCAGGTTGTGTCATCCTTGTAGGTCTCTGGAGATCTCCCTGGTTCCAGATCTCTTCTCGAACCTATAGTGGCTCCCTCTGATATGGTATCTCTCACCCTGCTCTCTCTCCTCTATTCTTCCCCCAAATCAATATTTCTGCCCCTCCATTTCCTCTCCTCTACTCCTCTTCTCTTGCTCTTATTGTAGCAGCTCACTCCCTCCTACCCTCATGTTCTGCATTATTAACTAATTTGATTATGGAGTTTCTCAATCCACCCAGTCCAGTCAGAAAACAGTCCTATGGACACACATAACAGCAGAGAGGCAGTATCATGTTAGAGGCAAATATTAGAGCAGTGGAAGACATAATTCCCCTTCCAAACCCTCCCAAATATTCCTCTCTTTTCAAATTCATGGCTTCCTTTTTCATCAGTGGCTAGTTAGTGTGTATATGTATATATTTATGTATATACAAATACATACATATTCCTAAATGTTTAAGCATAACCTCTTCAGTCTGTATAATTTAACTTGTATGTATGTTTAACATTTTAAGAAAATATCTGATTTTGTTGATCAAATGGACAATTGAAAGTTACCTGAAAAATAGTTCACTTATTTGAAATGTTTTCTTCTTTTCCTGTAACAATAGCAATAATTTGTATTACTGACATTTCTAAGTCCATGAGAAACTATATAATGTTAAGTAATTATCTGTAGGAATTTTAGCTTGAGATCAATAAATAAATATTACATGCAAGCAGAGATTCAGGGTAATGAGATACATGCAATATTATATTAAACCTATAAAATTGTAAAATGTAACTGAACAATTTAGCAATTGAACAAAAGTAACTTCTAAATGAATTGTAATCATATATAAATTGCATTTTAGCATATAATACATATTTTTGGAAAAGGCCATTTATATAAGAAGGTAAATTTTCTTCTTGAGATCCCAGAAGTTTCAAAGTGGAAGGATGCCAGAGTTCTAGTCCAGTCTCTTGTCTGAGACAAAAAACCTTGTACTCAGTTCCTGTCCCTGTAGAACAATGAATTTTGGATGGAGAACATCAGTGTCAACCCCTTAAGAGCATCTTCTGGACTTGCTCCATTCAATCTGTGTGAACCCAATGTCCCCACTTAACCTTTCTCCATGTTTCATCTAATTATTGAGGCTCTAGGGATTGGTAACAGCTATCTATAGAAACGGTTATCCTAAAGTTAAAAGTCACACATAAAACACCTAAACTCGTGCCTGGAATAGAGGCGCTCATATTGTGGCTACAATAGAAATATTCCTAACTGAACACAAGAGAGTTTCTCTGTTAGGAAGTTCTGAAAATCACTTTTTGCTTGCTTGTTTGTTTTTCATCTTATCTTTGCCTGGGTCAGCTCCATTCTAAGGTTTTGGTGGAATATTGATGCCCTAATTACCACATGGTCTGACTTTCTTTTTCTTAAAAAAGTATTTGCATTAATTTTTGAAAATATCATAGTTTGATTCTATCTACCCCCAGCTTCTCCCAGGTCCACGCCACCCTCCTTACCCCTTCCTAAACTCATCACTACCAGAGCCTTCAGCAGCATCTTCATGCTTTATCTCACTTCTTGCAGACATTCCAGCCTCACAGAAGTAAGCTAATATTTTGCTTCCTGGCCCCCACACCTGCTCTTCTGCTGTAGAACTGTGCTTTCCCTGTGAAGCTATCTTAGCTCTCTGCTACAGACACATAAAACATAGAATCCATTCTTACTTTTTAAAAACAAGTTGAGGCTGGAAGTATTACTCAAGAGCATTTTTTGCTCTTGTAAAGGAAATTAGTGGGTTCCCAACACCCGCATTGGGCAGCTCATAATTACTGGTAACTCCAGCTCTAGGGCATCCAACTCTGTCTTCTAAACAACTGTACTCACACGCATAAATCCCCCAATAGTCACATGCATACATATAATTGAAAAATAAAAATAAATCCTTAAAAATAACAAAAAGTATTCTGTCTTAAAAGCTACATGCATCTCAACCAAATGAACAGAGGCCCTGTGCTATTTGAATAATAGTTTTACATTGTAAATACCAGCTAACATTAGTACCATTTAGAGATATAGACACAGAAAGCCATTTTCTCCAATATGGAAAAAAGTTTTGGATAGTGGCCCACTTTAAAACCTTTTCCCTCATCATCCTTTAATGATACAAGGGAGTGGGAGGAATAAGTTGGAGAAAATTGAATGATAATAAGCATGGGGAGGGAAAGGAGGGGACTCGTTTTCTTTGTCCCTGTCTCTAGCACAGTAATTTGACTAATTCACGGGGTATTATCATTCTTTGCAAAACACCTAAAAGCATAGTCCTAAATATTAGACAAGAAGAAGACTCGGTTATCTTTTCAGACCCATCATCATATTTTCTGGGGTGCTTAGTCAAGGGCATTATCACCCCAGGAAGATGTGCTCAGAATGTGTCTGCAGCATGGTGTGTGGGGCTCAGCACATATACTAAAGAGCTATCCCAGGCAGCAAGAATGAGCCCCCTGGTCCAAGGAGTGCTATCAGGAGATGTTCTTTTGAGTTATCGGAACTGCTTTTCATGTGAAGGTTCATAAGAGAAGATGGAGAGAGCAGGTTTCTTTCTTAGTGGAAGCAAGAAAGCCTCTCGATTTTGCTTCTGTATTTCCAAATAGCATATAATGATGGAATGATTATGTACTAAATCATGTTAATTACTTTTCTCTGCAGCTGTTGTTTTCAATATGGGGAAATTATAATTGTTTAAAATAAGTGTATAGCTTTCTTCCACATTTAGTGCACTAAATACAAATAAATTGGGGTTTCGACACCTTTAAAACATGCTTTCTTGATGCTTAGTGGAAGATAAGTTAACTCCAATTTTTAGAATGAAGTAAACTCCCATAGTTTGTGTGTGCCCTTAGGAAGGTGTATGGATCAGCACAATGAACTTGGCCTTTTTCATGTTATCAAGTGAGCTGTGAGCAGAACTTCCCTCGTAATGCTGATCTGATACCCCATGAAGGCCTGATGGCTGTGTCCTACTTTGCATCTGTGCTACTGCAGTGTGTGTGTGTGTGTGTGTGTGTGTGTGTGTATTGGTGTGTGGTTGGTCATTATGTGATTTATTTCAAATATGTACAGTACATGAATGAAAACCTCACTCATTTCTCTTTCTGTGTGGCTGCTAAAATAACTCAGTGCCTAAAAGCACTCCCTGAACAGCCTAACCATAATGGAGGAAATTTCATAAATATAATTCCAACATTTTAAAGTAACTTTTAATGTTATCATACTTCTACTTTATTACTAATGTTGCTAATCTTCCATTCTGCCCAATTTCTAAGTAGAACTTTGTCATTGTGTGCATGTGTAAGAGAAGGCATAGTGTATGTGGAGTTGGTATTATTTAAATTGTCAGGTTTCTACAGAACATCTTCGAGTGTATCGCCTATGAATATGGGAGGACTAAACCTCAAAACTTAGACACAACAACACATCAATTATATTTCTTAAATGCAGGTGCAGGTTAGTTATTCCCTCTGCTTTGAGCCTCTCACATGATTATGTACTTATTTAGTCTGTTCTAATTACATATGTTCTTTGTCTTATCCCTTCTCTTTGGCAACTCCTCTCCAAGGCCTTATGAGGAGTGGGCGGGGCTGGACTCACCTCCAGGCCTTAGTGAGGAGTGGGCGGGGCTGGACTTACCTCCAGGCCTTAGTGAGGAGTGGGTGGGGCTGGACTCACCTTCAGGCTCCTTGAGGGGAGAGTAGCTTCCAAGTTCACTTGCCTTTTAGGCATTTTCCCCCATCACAGTGTATACACCTGTTTTGTGGATTATGATGCTGACTATGGGACAATGATGCTGATTTCCTTTTAGAACACAATTTTCCTTGACTTATTGAAAGAGCAAGCCTGTGAAGCTCCTCCATCTGAGGGCCTACAGAAGGAAACTACATAAGAGTCTCCTGGGGCTGGAGAGACAGTTACATTGATAAAGTCATGCTGACTTAGCATGAGAACCTGAGTTCAGATCACCCCAGCATTCACATAAAAACTGGGCATGTTGTCATCCCTCTGTAACTCTACTGCTAGGAGGCAAGCAGAGAAAGGAGGGCCACAGGGACTCATTGGCCAGCCAGCCCAAGAAGTTGGTGCATTTCAGAAATGCTATCTCAGATAGAGTGATGCTATCTCAGAAAATGTTTTGGAGAGCAACCAGCAAAGGCTTGCATGGTCAGCCTCTGGATTCCACGTGCTTCATGTGCATATACTACACACATATTCACACAAGCACACCAGGCATATGCACACACAAGAGTCACAGGATCTAAAACTGTTCTTGCTAGTTTTTCTGGACCCCAGAGCAAATGACAAACACATTGATTGACCATTAAGCTACAGGAGTGCTTGCTGTGAATGGCTCTAGGTGATTTAAATCTCTTCAATCTTTTAAACTCAGGCCATGCTCACACCTTCTTTATGATGTGACAAGTATGGGGACATTGAGCCGGTGGCTCAGTAAGTCTAAACAGTAGATATTAAATCTAGTGACAGATGAGCGATGTTTTGAATGGAAAAGCAGTTTTGGTGAGGGACTGTGGTTGTGGCGGGTGGGTCCTCTTCATTTACAGATAATTCTTTTCCTCTTACAGCTTTCCTACGGAGCTGGGAGTGAGAGTAGGGGAAAGAAGCAGGAGGACCTTAAAACCCATCAGTGGAATGAATCTGTGGTCTCCTTCAATGAGGAAGACTTAAAGTCTGTGAAAATAGTTTTCTTCCAAATCCACAGGCATGAATACCTTTCTTTGTTCATTACCAGTCATGCCCCTTCAGCTCTGTTTCTATTAAAGGATCTATGAAGAATGGTGGTAATTTGAATAATGGTAATCACAGTGCATTTCTCATGTTGAAGTTTGAATCATTCGCCTGAATTTAATTGCAAAATAAAATACTGTATTTGTCTCAAGTCCCATGGTTCTAAACCAGGAAAGAAAAGTGGGACATCATATCTCCAAGTCAGGACCCAGTTTTGATTTTAGGAATCTCCATAATGAAATCAGCCTACTCAGGGGTTTCCTCAGGAATAAAACATGCCAGAAGATCCATACATGCCTCAGAGGTAACCAAGATTCACTTAATAGGAAATAGTTGCCTTAAAAAAAAACATAGACAGGAAAGAATAAAATGACAAGAATGGCTTTTGACAGCATACACTAACAGACGGTTTTCTATAGACACAGCAGTGCTATCATTGCAGTTAAATAAAAATTCTATACACGCTGTTCACATTGTCAGAAAATGATCCCATAAATAAAAATGGGATATTGGCATAGAAAGGTTGTAAAATAGTGAGCATGCTTCTCAAAGTGTATCAGTCAGTTAATGGTGGGGTAGTTTCTCTACCCTTTACCATTAGTCACTGTAAAGTCTGAAATGCAGATGACATTAGAAATTTGTTATATCTTTCAATTACACATTAAAAAGTGTTTTCATTTGAGTGGCAGTCCATAAATTTTGCATGCCCAGGTCTTCTAGTTTCCTATCAAAATACCATTTCCCTAGTTAGGCAATGTCCTAGTTAGCTTTAACTGTCAGCTTGACAGAGCCTAGACTCACATGAGAAACAGGTCTCAACTGAGGTATTTCCTAGATCAGATTGGCCTGTGTAATGTCTGTGGAATATGTCTTGATTGTTAATTTATATAGGAGGGTCAGCCTACTATGGGCAGTACTGTTCCCTGGGAAGGTGGTCCTGTACTTTATAAGAAAGCTAGCTAAGCATGGGTCTGTGAGAGAGACAGTAAGTATCATTCCTCCATGGCTCTTGTTTTGTTCCTTGGACAGAGGTTATGCTGCGAGCAATGAATGGCAAATAGGCCTGCCTTTAAACTCCTCTCCTGACCTTCTCAATGTAGACTATAACTTGTTTAAATAGACCCTTTTATCCCCTAAGTTGCTTTGGTCATGGTATTTGTCACAGCAACAGAACAAAACTAGAAAAGTCAAGCAGACCTCTGACATCTGAAGTTGCTCATCATGGATTGTGGTCATCAGCTCTGTCCTATTGGACAGCCCTGGCCATTGCTTCTTGAACCTGTCAGACACAAAGTCTTGCTGAAAGACATACAAGACTAAGACAGAATTTCCTTGCACAAATGTTAGTGATGTGTTCAGGGTTGGAAAAGCTTCTCTAGTTTCCTTACAAGACGTTTTGGATAGCAGAGCACACTTCACTCTACAAAGTCAAGGCTGTTTCATTAGGAGTCCAAAGACTAGGCTCTTTGTGTTGTTTTATATTTAGACAAAGAGCATGCCAAATCTCTTGGGAAGGCTGCTGAATCATTCCTTAATATGAAAGGCTTGTAAAGATTCATTGCCATCAAACTTCGGTGAGGTGCACCATCTGTTCAACTAAAGTACTTCTGCCACAAAAAAACAGGTCAGAAATTCATTTTCATCTGCATCTTGTGCCCATGTGACTGTTCCTTCCAGTTCCAAATCTATTTCAAACTTTCTGATTTGGCATGGTGGTGTCTCTTCCCTCACATACACTGCAGACCTGGGCCTTATGGTCATTAGTGTTAATCTGGCCCTTGAGTAGAGGACCTGAGTTGACCTGTTTTCCGGTTGGTCTGAGGCCAGTGGTTTCTTTCCATTTGAACGTCCTTACCTTCATGAGCAGCTTGGATGATGGATTCTCCCCTTTTCTTTTCTTTCTCCTTCCTAATCTTCAAATGTCTTATTAACATACATTAATTATACATAATAGTGGATTTCATTATGACATTTCTAAACATGTACATAATATGTTTCAATCATATTCACACATGCATATTCACACTCACATCCTGCTACCACCTTTTGCACCCCCCTCCCACACACTCCTGCTGATCCTCTTCCTTCTTCTTTTCCTTCCCTGATGACTCTGAGTAGTACCATATACTCACAAGGGCCCAGATACCCTAGTCTCTGATGTGTCTTGTTCCCACTGCTCTGACTGAAAAGAGAAACACCTTTCCTCAAGTACTGTTTAGGATCATCTTCCCTGGCC
Organism: Cricetulus griseus; assembly: GCF_003668045.3. Taxonomy (NCBI): domain Eukaryota; kingdom Metazoa; phylum Chordata; class Mammalia; order Rodentia; family Cricetidae; genus Cricetulus; species Cricetulus griseus. Next base: position 62,470,161 of record NC_048598.1, read on the forward strand.
TTTCTAAGTTGTATCCTCATTGGTCTCAAGTCTGGAAAACCTCTGAAATGTATCCCTTCCCCACTTTTCTGCCCTAAGCAATGTCCAGATCATTTCTTTTATAGAACCTACTCTGTCCTGTTGACACAAAGTTCATGCTCTCATTAAGCAGTAGTAGCTGCCTTTGAGTAGAGACTGGATATCAAATCTCAGTGTTATTTGTACCTAGAAATATTATGACTCAATATTACTGAATAAATGGATGAGTAGATAGATGGTAGATGATATAGATAGATGGATGGATGGTCTTATCAGTTCATCAATCAGTGGATGGATAGATGGATGGATTGATGGATGGATGGATGGATGGATGGATGGATGGATAGATAAATGGACTGGTCACTGGGTGTGTGGTTAATTGTATATATGGATGAACAGAAAATGTTTGAGAGACATAAATTGTATGCACCTTACTTTGAAAATGAAGCACACATAGATGAAGTCTCTGCCCTTGTGGAAATGTACTGTTTAATATAGACATTTAAATGGGTGTGCACTTATGGAATGTGCTACATAAAAGAGAATGAAGTTAAAAGGACCACAAAATACACATTTAAAGAACACAATACTATTGTCATGGGAGGCTTTGATGGTATGTGGGAGATATTTGAGGTTTGTTTGTTTGTTTGTTTAACTGATTCTGCTTGCCTCTTCTTCCCACAGTAGTAGAAAGGTCAATAAATGAAAAATCAAAAATACCTCAGATAAAAAAGACCTCTGCTCTGATATGTTTTGTAGTCACAACTGATGATCCATCAATAATATTTTCCTTACTTAAAATTCTACTGGTCAGTGGACATGTGACTTTGGGCAAGTTATCTGAGTAACAACAGGACTGATATGAGGGAGTATATTAAATTCTCAATAAAATATTTAAATGAGAGAAGCAGGGGGGATGGAGAGGGAGACGGGGGACAGAAGAAGGAGAAAGAGAAAGATAGACACACACAGAGAGAAGGATTTATTGTCCACAAATATATGGGAGCATTGGTCTGGAAAATGCAGGAGGGGAGAGGTGTGAAGAGACCACCAGTGGCCATAGGGAGGAAGGCTCAGCAGCCTCCATAGCTGTCTGTCTTCTAATTGGCATCTCTTTGGGGATCATGAACACATTAAATTCCCCCAGGGAATCTGGTATCAAAGAAGAAGAACAACAGGTTTCCTAGAGTGAGAGGCATGCAGACCTTCCAAGCTGAAAGTGTGGGAAGGAGTACACACCACCCAAATCCCAAGTAGTCTGCCTGGTTATGAGTCCTCTCTTCTGCATAGCATGTTTCCTGTCTTCAGTGGACACTGATGGGAGTGGCTGCATCATAATGGCAGGTCACCTTTGCAGGTTGTGGTCACTGTCCTTGTTCACTTCAGGACATTGACATCTGATTCACTCAACTAACTCTACTAATCCATTCCAGGGTTGTAGAAAGAAATGAAATCTCATTTTAAAACCTAACAAGATACAGATAATTAAGTCCTAGGAGACCTTTGTTCGAAGCAGTTGTTACAGGATGAGCCCCTAGCCCACACTTTCCAGCAATATAGAAGTCTTGGCACTTGTAGTTAAATTGGGTTTTCTTCCAGCAGAGCCTTGTGAGAGGGAGACAAGGTAACTGGAAGCAAGCCCAATGTACTGCTTGGTACATGGTTGCCTTAGTTTTCTTTCTGCTGCTGTAATAATATGTCATGACCAAAACAACCTGGGGAGAGGGTTTACTTATTTAGTTATATTTCCATGTCTCAGGCCATCATTCATGGAAGCCAAGGCAGGAACCCAGAGCAGGAATGTGCAGACAGGAATCCATGCAGAGAACATGCAGTAATGCTGCTTTAGTGGCTTGCTCCTCATGGCTTTCTCAGCATCTTTCACTGAACTACCTCTCCAAGGTGGCACCATTCAGAGTGGGCTGGGCCCTCCCATGTCAACTGTCAATCAAGAAAATGCCCCAACAGACTTGCCTACAGGCCAATCTGATAGAAGCATTTTGTCAATTGAGGTTCTTTTTCCCTAGATAACTCTAGCATGTGGCAAGCTGACAAAAAACTAGCCAGCACATTGCATTTAGCATTCCTATAAGAAAGATGGTATTATTTCTTGCAATATTGGAGGAGAATTACAGGGATTGGGAGATCAAAGGGCTGCAGAATTTCTCCTGATAATCCTGAGAGTGAGAAAAGGGAGCCCCGGCCCTGGGTATGATGGTGCAAGATAGATGCCAGGGGCTGAGGAGATGGCTCAGAGTATAAATTGCTTGTCTCCAATGCATGAGGATTGGAGTCTGGATCTCCAGAACCTGTGTAAAAGCCAGGCAGGTGAAGTAGCTACTTGTAATCCCAGCACTCTGGAGACAGAGATGAGGGTTACACTGGCAAGCAGGCTAGCTAGTCTTGCCCAGTTGGTGAGTTCCAGGTTCAGTGTGAGATTCTGCCTCCATAAAGAGAGAAAAACTGAAGAAGAGCATCAACATTAACTTTGGGTCTTGACATGCATATATGCACATACTGGTGTGAGCATGGGCACACATACAAATGTGCACACACATGCATATGTGCATACATGTGTGCATATATACATATTCAAAGTAAGATAGTCAGTAGGTATCAATATAGCTTCTGGCCATGTTGTCAATACTATATTATTAATGATGACAGACATTTACAAAGAGTTACCACTTGTTAACTTTTCAACAGCTTACTTTTTGTTTCTTCTACCCTTGAGAATCATAGGTCTTTCATGTCTTTATAGCTAAGAATTGTGCATCTTTCTCTCCTGCTATTGAATATCAAAGGAAAAATTTCCCTTGCAGTGAGTTTTAGTGTACAAATGCTCTGCCCTTTCCCCCTTACCCTTGCTTCTTCCATTTTTGTTCCATTGGCAATTTAAAAATAAATGGGCACTATTTGGGCCTAAAGGCACTGTGTTTCCAACATCTATTTCACTGGGCAGGAATGTGCAATAAAAATGCTGTATAAAAGCTTGGGTTCCTCGATAAAAACACACAAAGACAATTGACTTTTATTTAATGTCCACCTTGGGGTTGGGGAATTTTGCAGTTATCGGAAGCAGTTTTTATCACTGCCATTCTTTCTTAGCATCAGATATTCCAGTGTGGTTATTCTTTACTTCCTCGGAGATACCCAAGGTCACAAAGGACATGTTTCAAAGACAGGAGGACGAAATCCCAGTGTCCATAATGATGGGGTTGAATATACAATATCTAGAGCAGTGGTTCTCAACCTTCCAAATGCTGTGACCCTTTAATACAGTCCCTCATGTTTTGGTGACCGCAACTGTAAAATTATTTCATTGCTGCTTCATCACTGTAGTTTTGCTACTGTTGTGGATCATATTGTAACTATCGGACATGCCACCCAAAAGTGGTTGTGACCCACAGGTTGAGAACCACTCCCATAGAGCATCATGAGCCAGATGTGTACCCACTGGGGAAGTGCTGATTTGAAGCCTCCTGTCCTTAGGAGTTTTTCTTCATTTGAACCACTGGTTATATCTAAAGCACTGTCAGCATTTGATGGGTAATTGCTAAATGATGATACAGATAAATAAGTAAGTATTTATCTTCTTATATATGAATATATGAATGACAATGAATGAGTGATTATCCATATCACAGAAAGTCTTACTGAATAAGCTTCTAGCCATTGGAATTAAAATTAGACTTACCTAGACTCTCCTTCTATATTTCAGCATCAGTTACACTTTAAATAAGGTAAATTTGTATGTAACCCCACTATATAGGGAGGTTTATCTCATGGATTCCCATGGATACATGAACAAATGTCCAGTTAGGGAACCAACAACAAACCATGTTAATGATACGACCGAAGTCCAACTTGCCAAACCAGTAAGTTTTATCGGAGTTACTTACAGCAGCAGAAATGACTCAAAGATCATTGTATGAGCAAAGCCCACCCCAGCACGTGTGATGGCTCATAAAAGTTGAAAGCATGGCACTCACTGGGCAGCGTGCAGGCAGCTGGACAGATTGGCCTGTCTTTCCCATGCAGCTCCCTTAGGCTGGGCCTCATCCAGGCAGCTGGGCTGCTCTCTGCTCCTTCCAAACTATTAGGCTTCTCTAGCTCTTTCAAGCAGCTGGCCTGGCTTGAGGACAGCTCTCAGCTGTACTTCCTGCTTATGCAAACTTGGAGAGATGAGCCTTGCATAGCTGGTCAATTTCAGAATCTTCCTGATGTTTCTGAGTGGTTTAATGAGCCCCCACTTAGAATATGCCTAGTCTTAGGGAATTTCCCTCTAAAATGGACTACTTTATCTAGGAAGAAATTGCTACACAGTAATTCTGCCCACTCCGGTAAATTGATCCCTCTGTACTATGTGAGGTAAACAGTACAAAAATGACTTGATATATCAACTGTGGTCCCTGAGGAGAGCCAAAAAGCTAGTTCAGCAGACTGGTATGCTGTTGAACAGTGCTAGTAATGTAGGAGTTAATAGTTCAGAGGACATAAGACCAGCATAGAGGTAATCCTTCCTGGGTTAGTATACAAGAGCAAACATTAAAAATGCAGACTTGGGGCTGGGGAGATGGACCAGCTGTTACAAGCAACCTTCTTGCTGAGGCACTTTGTTCAGTTCCCAGCACCCATGGTCAGCAGCTCACAAATGCCTCTAACTCTCATTCCAGGGGCATCTTATACCCTCCTCTAGCTCCTGCAGGAACTGTACCTATGCAGCACATAGACATACATGCAGGAAAACAGCCATAGACATAAAAATAAATAAGTCTTTGTGTTTTCTTTAAATACAGAACTATGCTTCCTTTTCAGGGGCTTGATTTGCTAGATTTCCTAAAGACCTTGAAATCTGGGCTGTGTCAACAAGAGTGTGGTAGTTTGTAGCAAGGCTGTAAAGGGAGATGCTTTTGCTGCCTGAAGGAAATTTGATTGCCCACTCTTACTATGAAAGCAGGAGCCTGGGAAGGATGGTATTTGGATGAACAGGGAGGGGGAGAGAGTGAGCTTATATTTCATCTAGTAAATGGCAAGAAAAAGAATTTCCATTCAGATACCAGATGATCATGACATGTGATTAAAAGAAAAACCCATTTGGGGGCTGAGGAAAGTGTTCAGTGGGTCAAGTACTTTCTTTACAAGCCTGAGGAGCCTGATTCCTTCACTAGAACCCACATGAAAAAGCCAGGCATGGTGCGATGTGCTAGTAATCCCAGTGCTGGAGGGTGTGGGAGCAGAGGCAGGCAAACCCACAGCCAATCTCTCCAAATTGGTGGGTTAGTGAAACACTCTGTCTCCAAAAACAGACTGGACAAAACCTGGGGAACAACATCTGACATCCACCAGGCTCCACATTCACCTGAACACACACATACATACACTCCCATCTCAACACACTTGTGAACACATGTGTATACATACATACACACATGAACATATCTGTATACATCTGTGTATACACGTGCACACACAGCCACCTACTTTCTCTACCTCTCTGTGTATTGTAAAAGATATAAGTCTGGGTCCATCTATTTTTTAAATCTAACATAGAGACCATTCCTAAATGGACTCCCTTACCCTTTTCATTCCTGTCTGCTTCCCACACTCCAGTATTTCCAAGAATGAAGCACTCCTCTTAGTCTTAAATCATGCACTGTTGTATTTTAAGGCATTCACATTGGGTAAATAACAGTGCGATGACTGGGTGGAGTTGTTAAGTCTTTGATCCCAGTATTTGAGAGGTAGAGGAATTCAGATGTTTATGAGGCTACTCAGGTCTATACATCAAACTCTAGGCTAGCCAAGTCTTCATAGTGATACCTAACTTTAAAAAAAAAGAAAAGGCCACAGGAAGGAAGGATCCTCTATAGAATCTACGTGTTCCATTGTCCATTGTTTTTGCTAATAAAGCTTGCAGGATAGTGAAGGGTTTTTTTGTTTTTTGTTTTTTGTTTTTTGTTTTTTGTTTTTTTTTTTTTTGTGTGTGTGTGTGTTTTGTAGGTATAGACTCCCTTCCACATGGATTGACATTTACTGTAAAAAAAAATCTTGCATCTAAACATCTCTGCCAACTGTCATACGGGAGGTTTGGTAACACATTCTTCAAAGCAAAGCTGACTCTGAAGGTGTTTGTTTGAAGACTCCCCTATCAGAGCAGGCACACATGTAGACAATTCAGAAGGTTCAAAGAACTAACTGTGCAGCTTCGCAGTCAGTTTGTCATGCCTGAAAGAAGGGTGACCTTTCATGGTGACCTCTAGCTGGGAGGTGAGCTGAAGAACTTCCCCAGTGACAGCAGGTCACTGAGTCAAAGGGAGGACGTCACAGCCAACTGAGGAAGGTGGTGGGGAGCAGCACTGAGGCCAGGGCAAAGGCTCAGTATGGAGAAGTGCGTGCTGATGAGCCTGGCAGTCTGAGTCGGATGCCAGAACTTACATGATGTGAAAACAGAATAAATTCCCCCCAGTTCCATGTGTGCCTCGGCACACGGGTGTAGGCACACACATACAAAATAAATAAAAATGGCATTTGCTTGCTCCATCTTAAATGTGGTGCTCTGCCACTCTGGGTACTCTCTGAAGTCAAGCTAAGCAGACAGTCACCAAGGAGCAGCTGTGCAGCTGATTTTTACGGGCCACACAGATACAGAAGGCTCATGTTAGTACCAATGCCTGATTCTCTTCTCACTGGGAACTCAAGAAACGAAGTATGCCAGCTATCCCAGCAGTTAACTGCGGTAGCAGCATGAATAGTTCCGGCCAAGAGCCCTGAAACCTAAAGCAGAGGCATCCCCACATTTCCTACTTTCTTTTTCCTAGACATGATGAACACACGAAGCCGAGAGGGAGCAGCAGGCAACTACTTACGTTACTTTATTGACCAGACCATAATACTTTTAGGGTAAAATGGAGCCCTTGGTAATTGTGTCAGAGCAGTAGATATAAACTTCACTGTCCTAAGCCAGTATGTGAAAGCACACTGCTTGTGTGTTCTAGGGACTTTTCTGTTACTGGCCAAAAGTAACTTAGGAGGGGAAGGGGGTTTTGTGGCTTACACTTTTAGGTCACAATCCATCACCGAGGGCAGTCAGGGCAGGAAATCAAGCAGGACCTTGAAGCAGAAACCATAAAAGAATGCTGCTTGCTGGCTAGTTCAATGGCTCATCAGCTAGCTGTCCTATATAGTCTAGGAACACCTCACCAGGGAATGGAACTGCCTACAGTGATCTGGGCCCTCCTGTATCAATGCATGATGAGGATAACCTCACCCCCCACCCGCCCAGCCACACACACACCAGACATATGAGCAGACATGTGTGAGCTAGGCAATTAGATCAGGTTACTCCAGGCTGATGTGTCAAGCTGACAAAGATAATTAGGACTGATGAGTTGGTCATAATTTGTGTCAGTAGGAAATTGAGTTATTATTTCTGTTGTTTTGTTTTGAGACAGGGTCTCACTGTGTAGCCCTGGCTGGCCTGGAAGTCTTATGTTGACAAGCTGACACTGTATCTTAAGTGCTGGGTTAAAGGCATATTTGGCTCTAGAAATTTGGTTATTATTAAAGCCACAGAGATGAGGTGTTGTTTGATACACTAGCATGACCTATCCTGTCCTGCTATTATGGTTATCTTTATATGAGGTACAGTTTGAGACTTGGATAGAGGGAGAACATTTATTATTCAGCACACTTTTTAAAAAGTCAAAGATGTTGGGCCTCTTAGAGGCCTGGAACTCACTGAGTAGACTAGACTGACTGACCAGTGAGTCTCAGAGCTCTACCTATCTCTCCCCCTCCCCAAGTGTTGGGATTTTAGGGATGTGGGCTGAAGGTAAAATGTCTCTCATAGGTACATGTGGTTTGAATCTAAGTGGTATCATTGTTTCAAAAGTTGTGGAATCCTATAAGAAGTAGAACATTTCTGGAGGAAGTGGTTGGCAGAGGGCAGACTTTGAGGTTTCATAGCCAAGCTACATTTCCTGTTCATACTCTACTTCCTGACAGTGGATTCAATGGGGGCAAACTAGGTTCTTCTCATGCCACATGTCTTCTGAACCATGATGGATTGTATTCAAACTGTAACTCGGAATAACCCATACTCCTTTAAATAGCTTCTTGCTGGGTAGCTTGTTGCTACAAAATGGGAAGAAAAATAAATACAAGAAAAGCAAAATAAAAGTGTTATTTTGTTAAACAACTGTTCCTAAAGGGTCTATTTCTTGCCCTTCTTATCTATATACTAAAACATCATCAATTCAGATGGTTTTAGACTTCAAAATAACTGTGTTTAAAGATGTAACAAATCCAGAACCAAGTTACACACGTTTTAAATTTTGTCCTGTGATCCATCCTAGCTCCCTTCTAA